>NW_027494400.1:0-299294 GCF_021521415.1 Bidens hawaiensis | reverse complement strand
AAGTTAATTTGGAATAAATGAGGTTTAATTTTAATACAAGTATGTTTTGTTTGTTTTTTTATTCAGGCAACGGCTACAAAGAAGGTCCAATTAGATCTTATGGAGATGCTAAACATTCCAAAATGCATAAAATTTGTTAGCACGGTGAACAGACCAAATCTTTTTTACATGGTAAAACTATTACTAGTAGATCATGGCTTTCAGTAGTCTTTTTGACATCACGAGAGATTGAACTGTATTGCTGACGTGGCAGGTTCGGGAGAAATCATCTGTTGCAAAAGTGGTTATTGATGACATTGCTGACTTCATACAGAGTTCATATACAAACAACGAATCTGGAATTGTTTACTGTTTCTCCCGGAAGGAATCTGAGCAAGTATGTGTCGTGCTCAAATAAATTAACTAATTTTGTTGCCACACTCATCTTATTATGCATATGTATTATATTTATATTCTTTCACGCTCAAGAGCTATAGGTTGCAAAGGAATTGCGTGAGAGAGGAGTTTCAGCAGACTATTATCATGCAGATATGGATGTAAACGCCCGTGAAAAAGTTCATATGCGGTAAATATAGTTACAGACCTTCTTTATTTGAATATGTATTTGCCATATATATAAATAATAAAATAAAAAAACTTATGCTTTTACAACAGGTGGAGCAATAGCAAGCTGCAGGTCATTGTCGGGACGGTATGTTTGACAAATTTATTGTTAAATCTATGTTATAAACTTATAATACCCGTTTATCAATTTAGATATGATTTTATGGCAGGTGGCGTTTGGCATGGGAATTAATAAACCAGATGGTTAGTATTCATTAGTATATTTAGCTTGTATGATTTATTTTATCTTACACGCTAATTTGCTATAGTCAGGTTTGTCATACATCACAGCATAGGTAAATCAATGGAGACTTATTATCAGGTTTGCACCCTCCTAAAAAGCTTATTCGGTTATTCATAGTAAGCAATTTTCTTGGATGTAACATTTTTTAATTTCAGGAAAGCGGTCGAGCTGGGCGGGATGGGCTTCCTTCTGAATGTTTACTGTTTTTCAGGCCTGCTGATGTGCCTAGACAGGTATTACTTATAAGTACAGCTGGCAATATGGGCGGGCTGGTTAACAGGTCTAAATTGTTGGATGGCATTCTTTCATATGTTTCTTCACTTAAATGATACCTAGCAATTACACTCTCTGTACAGAGCTCCATGGTCTTCTATGGGAATTCTGGGCTGCAAAATCTGTATGACATGGTGCGGTATTGCCAGGTATTTTTTTTATTCGATTCTTATTTCCCAAGAACCTGCAAAAGTACATGATCATTGTTTAATAAAATAATTGCTATTTATTTATATACTAGTAATCGTACCCGCGATCGAGCCGGGGGTCTCACCGGAAGCAGCCTCTCTATCCCTATGGGATAGAGGTAAGGCTGTCTACATCTTACCCTCCTCAGACCCTACCATAGCATTGCTATTGGTGGGATATATTGAGTACGATGATAATCGTACCCGCGCGCTGCTGCGGGGCGAGTTGGTGTCATGTTTTGTTTGTATTCGACATGTTTGTTGGTCAATCACCCTAACCTGCAAAGAATTATCTTAGTCTCCTAATTAAGCCATTTTGCAAAAAGTGTAAAAACAGCCTGAATAATTTCAAACAATGCACCTTTGGCATTAACAAAATTGTGTAACTTGAGTTTGATGACAAACTTCACAAAGATAAGGTCCAAGTAACTTGGACATACAGTGATTTAAATACCGGAAACAACAACCAAAGCCAATACTAATAAAAAATATATTTTTTTTTAAATTATAAAAACAATGTTGAAACTGCCATAAAACTAAAGCCATTGTGGCCTGTTTTCTTCTTCAAAAGGCACCCATCTTCACTTAGGCTGTTTTTGTGCCACTCATAAGGCTCCTCTGCCAAAAGTCTTCTTGTCTAGTTACTTGCAGTTGCAGATAAGAATAAGAGTCTTCAAAATCCAATATATTCCTAGTCTTCTTGTCTGTTACTATCGAGCCGGGGGGTCTCACCGGAAGCAGCCTCTCTATTCCTACAGGGTAGAGGTAAGGCTGTCTACATCTTACCCTCCTTAGACCCTACCATAGTTTTGCTATTGGTGGGATACTAAGTACGATGATGATGATGATGATGAAAATCCAATATATGTAAATTTATTAGCCTGTTGTTAAGGCAATGGTTGTTTGAAATATCACTAAGTTAATAGATTGGCCTACTCTTCAAAATAGTTACTCAGCTTAGATCCAAAACTTCACAAAAATTAAAGTGCAAATACATTCTTAAATTTGTAGCAGATCCATAGGAATTATGAAAATGGTAGGTGATAGGTTTGTCCTTGCTAGTTCTATTTGTGATGGTTGAAAAGATTAAGAAAAGATGCATATTCAAGTGGGTCTTTCAGGAAGTATTTGAACTACAACCATAAACAAAAAAATGTTTTCAACTACACACACATGGACAGGGAACGTGAGCAAGCTCTGTAGTAGCTACAGCCACAGGATTACTGGTTTGTTAAGAGAGAACATAACCTGTAAACGGTGGTTCGCTTGTGAAGGGCAGGCTACCAAAACCCTTGCCGGTGGTCTCTACCCTCTATCTTTGAACATCTCTCTCTCCCTTTGTTGTCCTTTTCTCTTGCAGTGTACATCTTCAAAGATCAAACACCAAACGCTAACAATAAATTAAACAATCTGCCACATTTCCTCAATTCCAGTTAAAAATTTAGCACAAAAACAACAATTTCAACAGAAGAACATCACAGAGGCAAACTGAATTGCAACTTATAAACCATATGCGTAAACAACAAAAAATCAAAATCGAACAAATTAATAGTCAAAATAAATAAATACCTTCCATGGTATTAAATCCAAGAATCACCGAACAAACAAATCCTAAGGGTTTCATCTCGGAGTTACAACCCGTAAATTTCGAAAGGCATTCAAGTTCAGTCCATCAGTCAAAATTTCGCTAAAACACAAAACCGAGCAAAGAGAAGGTAAACAAATGATGTTGGTGGATGAGATGGAAAGAACACACAGACACAGAAACAATACACGTGTTAAAAAGACCAAACAACACGTACAAAGGAAAGCAACCTCACAAACTAACAAAAGTATATGCGGCTATCACTTGTAAACATGGCTTCGAATTTTGTAAATACCTTGTAACTGTCCATGTGAAAAACAAATTACTTTGGAGACATGCAAAGAAGTAATTGGTTTATCTTGTTTACTGTTGATGAACAGTATATACTGTGAGACAACCGCTGGATGCATTTTAATATATATATAATGTGTTATAAGTGCAGTCTAAAAGAGAATGTCGCCGAAGTGCTTTCTTTAAACATTTTGCTGAGCCGCTACAAGACTGCAATGGTATTTTATTCTGTTATAACTTATAACTATTGAATTCCATTGCCGTATCATACTTTATCTTATACTGTTGCAGGAATGTGCGATAATTGTGCCTTTTTGTGTGAGGTCAAGGAAATCGATGCTTCTGGTATGCATAATGGAACTGTAACTTGTGAATTAATAAAACTTACAATTTTTACCAGTAACTTGTCAGTAAACTGATGCACTTGGTGTGGATTGCATTGCAGGCCATGCTAGAGCTCTTGTAACTTTGCTGCAAGAAATCCAAGAAACGGATCAAAGAGCCACAATGTTACAACTAGTGGACAAGTTCAAAGTTAAAAACAAGGAAGTAGGTATGTTTACTCCAATCTCAAGTTCTCCATTCTTCTTTTTGTGGGCCCCACGGAACACATTGTGGGCCCATCGAGAACAGAGGTTGGGCCCACCCTATGAAACAAACGGTTTCTAATGAAAGTATGTTTTACTTATGGTATGGTTTAGGGTTTGAGCTGAAGAAGGATGAATTAGAGCATCTCGTGATTCAACTCATTCTCCACCGAGTGTTGGTAATGATAACCGCCTTTACATTATCATATATCATTTCTAATAAAAATAAGTTACCTACTATACCTTCTTTTTTGCTCTCATGTCATAGTTTTCAAAAAGATCTGCACCTTTATATAAATACTCTTTTAGTTATACTATATTTTTCCTGCAGAAAGAAGAATTTTCTCACACCGCATATGCAACTAATGCATATGTAACACTTGGACCACTTGCAAAGCATGTTTTACATGGTACACCACTTGATTTTCTTTTCATTTTAATCATATTGTTTTATTATCCAATAATGGTTCTTTGGATGAATATACCAACATTTTTTTCCAATTTGTTTATTATATTACGATGCCACACAGGGAAAAAGAACATTACTCTCGAGGTTACCAGTGGACAGAGAAATATTGCTAAATCATCCAAACGCAGCAGACACTCGGGATTAGAAGTGAAACTTGATAATTTAAGGAAAGAACTCTCTTCCACACATGGAGGAATATTCCCTCATTCTATTCTGTCTACTCAGCAGATCAGCATGTTATGCTCTCAAAAACCAGAATCAACTGAACAGGTACCACATAAACTCATAAAATGAAGAGTTAAAAAGTTTTAGTCTTTCATTATGTACTTTCTTTTTAGCTGTTTAATACGCCCATGTATATTAAACGGGAAGAAATTAAGAATTGATCGCAATGTTACTTGCAGTTGGAGAAGATAATCGGTAAATTGAAGACACAGAAGTATGGAGAGAGAATTCTTGAAGTAATTGGAAAGCATAAGTCTGATGATGAACAATGTGATGATTCAGCAGATGAAGAACAAGAAACTAGTGTTAACAGAAATTCAAAGAAGTCAAGAAATAAGGTGGTTGTCATTGATGAGAGCAGTGAAGACGATAACTAAAGATGGTTCAGGATATGGTTGGAGTTTAAACCTATAAAACCGATCATCAGTTTTAGTATTGTGGCCGTTTATTAGCTTTTCAAACAATGTCTCAAAAGCGTTTTTGGCTTAGAAACCTCGTTTTTAATTGGACTGTTTCAGAGTATGTACATGGGACCAGAACCCTCAACCATCTGGGGAGAAACACTTTTTAACTACAAGCCTTAATATGTTTGTCTCACAAGTGTTGTGGATGCACACTGGAGGAGATAAGCTACAAATGAGAAACAACCGAGAACCGACACTGGTCCCTGTGATTATGGAAACTACAACTACTAACCATTTTTCTTCTCTTCAATTGCTTATCACTTATTGTGTTGATTACTGAAACCGTGTGCGTGTGGATCTTGCTTTTGTCGGAGAATTACACTATAAGCGAAATGAAAAGGGCGGGGGGGGGGGGGGGGGGGTTGATGTCGAAGGGGGCAACGGAAGGATGATGGTTGAATTGGGATGCTCATCTCGAAATGTATCCATGCGTATGATAACAAAGAGCCGTTAGTAAATTGCATCATGTCTAGGAATGTAATGTACGGGATCCAAACGAAATTAACATTCATGATACTTTTGTACATAATGTAGCGTTATAATTTATAGTTGATATAACAATGAGGAACAAAAACAATAGTTTATCACGGATTCTACACATGGAACTGGTTGGCCATAATGGAAACACGGAATTTGAGAACTAAATTATGTCTCATAATGTTGAGTTTTTGGCCAGACGTATATGCCTTAAAGTTGTAAAAATGGTAAACATAAACAAGCCATTATACAAAAACATTATGACAAAAACAAAAGTAGGAACAATTGTTGCCACATTTTTAATCAGATAATACAGAAAGATGGTTGATTCATGTGTAATGGTTGTTGTAACACATTTGTCTATATGACTCGCTTTATTCTGGAGCTTTCATTAACTCCTATGAAATTTTGTAGCTATAATCATGCTAAGTAGATTTTTGGGAACACTATTCAATCAATCGGTTCGAATGGAGACGAGCTGCATTGGAAGGGTAGTGATGTGATATGTGTCTCTGTGAGGGTAGGGAGGGGTTGTCAGAGCTTTGATTTGTTAAGAGGGCCGAGATTTTGATGGCTTTGTGTAAGAAGGGCGTATAACACTATAGTACCACTGATCATTGTTGGTGTAAGTTTAATAGGTGATGGGCAACGAAATTGAAGTTGGGTGATCAAAGAAATAGAACCGGGGAAGACTTAGGTTTGTGGGGTTATCCATATAATTTATTTTATTGTTTTTTTAAAAGATAAAGATGTATAAATGTCATTTTAAAAATTTATAGTAATTTTTAATACTAACTATTGATAAAATTCCAAAAAAGACAAACCAAACTTGAAGCATGATCTTATAGCAAGATCATATGTATAATTACGCTTATATATAATATACGGTTATAAACACAGAAAAACAATTATAGCTATAAATAAAAAATAATTAAATACCAAATAAATCATAAAATGAATCAGGTTGAACATCAACAATAAACTACATAAGTTTTACATTTATAAGTTGCATTTAATGGACACAATCATTACTCTTATTGTGAATAAAAAAAAGAAATTAAAAAAAGGCATGCATCAAATAGTTAAAAAGATGGTTGCACGACTGTTCCCGTTTTCTTCATGACCTCAAACGACTTCACAACATGTGCAGCATGACATCCAATCAAAAGCGTGACATATGGGAAGGTGAAGACTTTCATTAGATTTGATTAGGGTATTTATTAATTTTTAAAAAGTTAATTCAAACGAAATACCAGAACTAGGATAAACACTAACCTGACTAAGACTATTGAACAATATTAATTGTAGATTTGACTACAATCTTAAAATCAAAACGTCAAGACTCGTTCCAAAAGACCATTCAAACCCAATCCCTAAACCCGACCCGTGACATCCACTCCCGGATCCCTAAACGACGTCGTTGGTGTCTGTAAAACAACTTATAAAGTAAGAGATCTCAGTTATCATCATCATAATAATAATAACCCGAAACCCTCATTCGTTCTTCATCTTCACCGTACAACACACACACACACACACACACACACACACACACCATCACCGTAACACACATCCGCCACGTCACCACGCCGATAACCGTCAATTGAATCGAATGCTTCACACTTAATATTATTATTATTATTAGGTTTCTCAATTCCATTCACGAAAAAACCCTAAGGTACGTTCAATTTCTCTTATTTCTGTTTATTACCATCACTGCTAACGATTCAATCGTTATAATAACGAAATTGTTAATAGTTATTGGATAATGCTGTGTATTGCTAGTGTAATTCGATTGGAATGTATTTATTATTATTATTTAGGTTTGGATGTTGATTTGTATATTTTTTTTATAATTTTTGGTTGGTGTAGGATTGTGTGTTGGTGAGAGGAATGAAATCATTTGACAGGATTGTGAAAGATTATTGTTTTTGGTAGAATGAAAAATGTTGTGAGTGGTATAATTATTAAGAGATATGGCACAGCAACAATCTTCTCGCCTCCAACGGTTGCTGACTTTACTTGAGAGTATCTTTTTATTTCAATCTTTCTTTTCTAGGCTTATTGTTGTTATTATCATTATTATATTGTAAATGCATATTTTGTGGGAAAACGGATGAGTTTTTAGCAATAAGTTTATAGTTTGGTTTAATAACCGACTTGCCTTTGAATTGTTTAAAAAGTGATTAGGTGCCATGCATGTATGCCTAATCATGCAATATGGGAGTTTAGTTGAAAAATCATTAATATATATAGTTTAGATGGATTTAGAGTGGTGATACTATCTGATGCAGCAGATTGACATAATTAACGGTTGGAACTTGAATGTCACAATTTGGATTTGGTATGAGAGAAGCAGCTTAATCTAGAGTTAGGTTAATATTAGCTTGAAATAAGGTAGAGTGAAAATGTGTACTTTTTCATGTTCATGCTGGCTGCTTGTATTTCTTGACCGTTGTTAAGCTGGCTCGACACAAGCCACACGATTCACTGCAGCTCGCCAGATAGGAGAGATTGCAAAATTACATCCTCAAGATTTAAGCTCTTTGCTACGTAAGGTATGTATTACTGCATTGATTTATTTTAGTATTGTTTTTTAGTTTGGGACATATTATGGCGGTTGTGCATTCAAATTGGTTTAATTATTGCTTAATGCATTTTTCAGGTATCACAATATCTTCATAGCAAAAACTGGGATACCAGAGTTGCGGCGGCTCATGCCATTGGAGCAATTGCTGGATGTTTCAAGCATTTATCTATGACTGATCTCTTTAATCTTGTTGAGACAAAGATGAAGGAGGCTTGCATAAACTGTTCTGTTGAAGAGGTTGTTTTTTGGCCAACATCTCCCCCCAAAATAAGTGCTAGCACTTCATTCCAGAGGTTTTTCTTGGTCCCTTACGTACGCCCATTTTTTGCTCTGTTTCAGCTATTGATCTGACATTTTTTATTGACAGATTTGAACTCTCTAAAGTGTTGGGACATGGGGCTCTTTTGGCTTCCAGAGGACAGGTACTGTATTTTTTTGAACTTTTAGCTTAGAGTCTTGTGGATATAGTTAATCTTGATATATTGATTATTCTGTTTTAGGAGTATGACCTTGCAAGTGATTCTGGCAGCAACTCGAAAGAAAGACTAGCCAAACAAAGGCAAAACCTAAAGCGGCGGATGGGTGAGTTGTGAATGTGCTATTACCCTTGGCTATATTTGCATCGTGAAATAATTTCTTTATTGAATTGCTTTAAACTTGTATGTCTGATAGCAGGTTTGGATGTGTGTGAGCCGTTTACGGATGTACAAGGTTTGATTGGAGACGAAGATCTTGTGATGCATAAACCTAATCCCGCTGGAAGCAGTGTACCATCTGATTTTTACCTACAAAGACCGGGGCGTAATGTCCAGCAGTTTGTTGTAGATGTGGTTCCTGGTTACAGATCAGAGGGGGAAAGTGCTCGTCAAAGAAACTCCTCAAAACGTAAAGCTAAAAGTAGTTTCAAAGACCAACCAAACACTCAGGAATTAATTTCCCCCAAAGGCATAACTTCAGATTTACCAACTGCGAATTCGGTAATGGAACTTAGGGTTTCCTTTTTAGTTGTGTATATTATTTATGGCAACTTATGAACTTTATATTTATTAATATATAACAATGCAGTTGTTTCATGATCCTGCTATTCCTGATGAAGACGCCTTGGACCATGAAAAAGATGGAACTTGGCCTTTTCATAATATTGTTGAGCAACTCATTCACGATATCTTAGATCCAGTTTGGGAGGTCCGGCATGGAAGTGTCATGGCTTTAAGGGAAATCTTGACACATCAAGGTGGTTGTGCTGGGGTTCTAGTGTCGGACAACACCTCTGAAAGCATAATACCAACCGAAAGAGATGATAAAATGAAAAATGATATGAAGAGAGAACGGGAAATTGATTTGAATATGCAAATTGGGACAGATGAAACTGAGCCAGATCTTAAAAAGCTGAAATCTGAAGATGCATCATTTGACCCGATGCGTATAGCTTTATCCACTAGCACGGATGCCACCTTTGATGCAAATAAGTTGGTTGTGGATATCAAAAGCGATCAGTCTGTTGCACAGGCAAATGGTGAAGCAGTTGTAAGTTCTGTTAAAGTTGAGCCTGAAGCTATGGACATTGTATGTTATCCGCCTACTGAAGCTGCTGCTGATGTGTCACAAACAGCAAATAATTGTCATAATAAAAGTTTGGTAGAGACAGTTGATATACTCGACGATCTTCCTCAAAATAGTGCGTTGGGCAATTTGATTAAGCGGGCTAGAAGTTCTTTGGTCAAAAACTCAGAACTTCTTCAGGATTGTGGGATTCGGTTCTTGTGTGTACTCTCATTAGATCGGTAGATAACTTACCTCAAAAGTTCTTTTGTGAATAATCCTTTTCTATGAATATTTTTTTAAAACAATTAAAATCTGTTTGCAGTTTTGGGGACTACGTGTCTGATCAAGTTGTTGCACCAGTGCGTGAAACATGTGCACAGGCATTAGGAGCAGCGCTTAAGTACATGTGTCCTTTGCTAGTTCACGAGACACTAAATGTGCTACTGAAAATGCAGGTAAATATCATGTTTGGGACTTGTGTTAATAGTTTAATGGGTGGCCGTACTTTAAACATTTTGTTGGTTATTTTGTGTAATATATCTTATTGGTGTATGCTGTTGATTGCTCTTGCTGATTATTCCAGCGTAGACCAGAATGGGAAATTCGCCATGGCAGTCTTTTAGGTATCAAATATTTGGTTGCCGTGCGTCAGGTAAATATCGTGTTTGTGACTCGTGTTAAGTTACGTTATTATTTTCTAGATTTTGCTAAGATAATATGATGATTATCTTAAAACAGGAGATGCTTCCTGATTTACTTGGTCGAGTTCTTCCTGCTTGTAAAGCTGGCCTTGAAGATCCTGATGATGATGTAAGAGCAGTTGCTGCAGAGGCCTTGATTCCAACTGCATCTGCCATTGTTTCACTTCGTGGAGAAATGTTGCATTCTATTGTGATGCTACTATGGGATATCTTGCTTGATTTGGATGATTTGAGCCCATCCACTAGCAGGTAGGTAGTGTGTGTGTTTTTTAACCTTTTAAGAATTCTGGTTTTGTTTTGAATTGAGTGTTGTTCTAAAGAGCATTTGTGTTATTACATACAGTGTGATGAATCTATTAGCCGAAATATATTCTCAGGAAGAGATGATTTCTAGAATGTTTTCAGCCCAAGGAAAACAAGGATTTGATTTGAATGAGATTGTTTCCACTGATGATCTTGCACGCACAGTTAATTCTCAAGATAATCCTTATGTGCTGCCAACATTAGCTCCAAGATTGTGGCCATTTATGAGACATAGTATCACATCTGTCCGTTATTCAGCCATTCGCACATTGGTAACCTAATTCTGTCATTTTGTGCATGTTATATTGTTCAAAATGCTTATAAATAGTTAATATAACATATTGCATTATATACACAGGAGCGTCTGCTTGAAGCTGAATACAGAAGGAGTATATCTGAATCTTCTAGTTCATTTTGGCCTTCATTTATACTGGTTGATACCCTTGGAATTGTGTTCCAGAATTTACTGCTTGAATCAAATCAAGAGATTTTACAGTGCTCAGAGAGGGTCTGGAGGCTGCTTCTTGAGGTGATTAATTCAACATTGAGGCATGATTTCAATTCAAAATTGTGACTTTTCTGTTTTTATAGTCAACTATATGTTTCGAATTGATGGCAGTGTCCTGTGGGAGACTTAGAAGCTGCTGCCAAGTCATACATGGCATCTTGGATTGAGCTTGTAACTACTCCGTACGGGTCACCATTGGATGCTTCAAAAATGTTTTGGCCTCTTGCATTACCACGAAAAAGTCAACTTAAAGCTGCAGCCAAAATGAGAGCTGTGAAGCTTGAAAACGGTCTTTATCCCAATGCGGTCTCAGATTCTACAGAAACTAGTCTTTCTCATGATAGAAATGGAGATTCTTCAATGAATTCTGTTAAGTTGATAGTAGGTGCAGACAGTGAAATGTCGGTTACAAATACTCGAATAGTTACTTCAACAGCATTGGGAATTTTAGCATCCAAGTTGCATGAGGTTTCTGATCAGTATGTTTTTGATCCCTTATGGAAAGCTATTACATCTTTATCTGGAGTTCAAAGACAGGTATGCTCTTTTTCATACGGGTCAAAGTGGGTCAGGTTTTGACCCGCATAATGGTTTTTGAGTTCGCTTTCAGGATCTTTTTATAAACTTCTGTTATTGTTATTGTTAGGTGGCTTCATTGGTTCTGATTTCTTGGTTTAAAGAGATGAAAAACAAAGGCCTTTCTGGAATCAAAGGACTCACGTCTAGCAACTATGAAACCCTAAAGAACCGGTTGTTGGAGTTGCTAACGTACACAGATCCTGCATTTCCTACAAAAAGTTCACGTCTTCCTTATTCTGAACTTTCTAGAACCTATGATAAGATGCGAAATGAGGCTTCTCAACTCGTTAATGTTCTTGTATCATGTGGCGTGCACATGCCCATGGACGTGGAGAATTTGACTCCTGATGATGCAATGACATTTATTTCAAAATTACAACTCCCAAGTAATGATGCTGGTGGCGGTGAAGATTCGGTTGGTAGGAACAGTTTTGATGAAGTAGAGTCAATAAAGCAGAGACTTTTGACCACTTCAGGGTACCTCAAATGTGTCCAGGTTTGTTCCATGTGCATTGCATTTTATTTTGTTGTAGGGTTTATTATCCTTATAAGTATTCTCTCACATTTTTTTAATTTACAGAGCAATTTGCATGTTACTGTATCAGCCTTAGTTGCTGCAGCAGTCGTTTGGATGTCTGAGCTTCCTGCGAAGCTTAATCCAATAATATTACCCTTAATGGCTTCAATCAAGAGAGAACAGGTATTCTTACACACACACACACACACACACACACACACTCAATTTTAGTTACAAGATGCATGCAACTTTTTTTTTTAACTTTATGCTTCATTTAAAAGGAGGAAGTACTGCAAAATATGACAGCTGAGGCTCTTGCAGAGCTTATATATCGTTGTGTGAATCGTAAGCCTGGTCCTAATGACAAATTAATTAAAAACCTTTGTGGATTAATATGCATGGATCCTTCTGAGACCCCTCAAGCTAGAGTATTGAACTCAATAGAGATTATTGAAGAACAAGATCTCCTTCCATTTGGTAGCAATTCCACTAATAAAACAAAACCTAAAGTTCATATGCTCGGTAACGAAGACAGATCAAAAGTTGAGGGCTTTATTTGCAGACGAGGATCAGAATTTGCTTTAAAGCATTTATGCCATAAATTTGGTCCTTCATTGTTTGAAAAGCTTCCAAAGCTATGGGATTGCCTTACTGAAGTTCTAAAGCCAGTGGCACCAGGAGATGAAGGGCACATTAGTCAAATTGCAGATTCTGTTAAAGACCCTCAAGTTTTGATAAATAACATACAAGTGGTTCGTTCTATTGGTTCTTTACTAGACGAGACATTAAGGCCCCAACTGATGACACTTCTTCCCTGCATTTTTAACTGTGTCCGCCATTCTCATGTGGCTGTTAGATTAGCTGCTTCAAGGTGTATAACAGCAATGGCAAAGTCAATGACGATCAACATTATGGGACCCATAATTGAAAATATCATACCAATGTTGGGTGATATGACATCTGTCAATACTAGACAGGGAGCTGGGATGTTAATGAGTCTGCTGGTTCAGGGGCTCGGTACTGATTTGGTCCCATATGCAAGGTTGTTAGTTGTTCCACTTTTGAGGTGTATGAGTGATTGTGATCTTTCGGTTAGACGGAGTGTGACTCATAGCTTTGCTGCACTTGTACCTCTTTTGCCCCTGGCCCGTGGGGTTTCTCCTCCTCCTGGTTTAAGTGAAAGTCTGCCCAAAAGTAGTGATGACGCAGAGTTCTTGGAGCAACTTGTTGATAATTCACATATTGATGATTATAAGGTCCCAACTGAGTTGAAAGTGACCCTTAGAAGGTAATGATTCAAAATTACACCATTTCAGTTATGTTGATTTGCTTATACATGTAAATATAGCAAAAATAGCACAAGCTGGCCAACAGTTTGTGCTGACTGACCATTTGTTATTAATAGTAAATATACAAAAACTATATTATTAAAGAGAGAAGATGATTTCTTTTAAATAAAATGATAATGAGGACATATAAGATTTTGAGTTTTGATTCTGTTTAACCCATTAAGTCTCATTTCATTTTTAGCTAACTGTTTGTTCTGTTACCGAAAGTCCACAAATTGACCCATTCCAGTATAACTGGGTTGTGTTTGCCACCTTAACACCTTTAAATTCACATCAATATTTGTTTTAGGGGTTGCATGTGTTGGTTTTGGGCTCAAATCGAACCAAAAACCAAAAACTTGGTTTTTAGGTTTCTAAGAACCTTTTTGGTTTTTTCGGTTTTCACACTGGGCTAGGTTTTTTGTTTTATTCAATTTTACCGTTTGGGCTTGAAAATTTTGGGCCTTTTTTTGTGTTAGTTGATGATTAATTGATTATTATACATTTGGTCTTAAAACTTTTATGGTGCTTCATTTGTTAATTTTTTATAAATTACTTAAATTGCTTTTTTTTCCCAGTTTCGTGCACACCCCTAATTTGTGCACATACAAGTCAATTTACCAAGGGGCTGTTTGGTAGCCTCTTAGTGATTCCTTTAAGAGGCTACCTCTGAATTGGTCAGAGGTAGAGTGTGTTTGGCTCATTAAAAGACACCTCTTAATGGTTCATGGAGCCTCTTAATGGGTAAGTTTTGGGCACATGCTGACCAATTCAGAAGCTACCTTTTAATTGGTCAGGCCTTAATGGCAATCAGTTAGGCTTCTTAATGGCTCAGCATGATATTGCCAAACAGCCCCTAAGCCTGTTAAGAGTTTTGGATGAGAAGCATTTTCTTGCTGGTTGTACTTTGTTAACAGTTAAATCATCATATGTTTTGTTAAATTGATTTTAGCCCTTCAATTTTTCTTTGAACTAATACATATTTTGCTGATCTTCTTCCCATTTCATGTATTCATAGTGTGAATATACACATATATATTTTTTCTACCTCTAAATGAATCTTTTTTGTGTATAGGTACCAGCAGGAGGGTATAAACTGGTTAGCCTTTTTAAAACGGTTTAACCTTCACGGAATTTTATGTGATGACATGGGCCTTGGTAAAACCCTACAAGCATCAGCAATTGTGGCATCCGACATTGTAGAGCGACAGGCTTCAAATACAGTTGAAAATCCTCCATCACTAATTATTTGCCCATCAACTCTAGTTGGACATTGGGTGTATGAGATAGAAAAATTCATTGATGCATCTGTTATAACCACATTGCAATATGTTGGTTCTTCACAAGAACGTGTTACACTCCGCTCACAGTTTCCCAAATATAATGTTATTGTAACATCTTATGATGTGATTCGTAAAGATATCGAGCATTTGAGACAGATGTTTTGGAACTACTGTATTTTGGATGAAGGGCATATCATTAAGAATGCAAAATCCAAAATCACGGGTGCTGTGAAACAGTTGAAGGCCCAGCATCGGCTTATACTAAGTGGAACGCCAATTCAGGTTCTCTTTATTATTTCAAGTGTTTTTGAGTATTTATTGAATGCTGTATTTAACTGTAGACTTGGTTATGCAGAATAACGTCTTGGAATTATGGTCTCTGTTTGACTTTTTGATGCCTGGATTTCTTGGAACTGAGAGACAGGTCTGTCTTAAATTATTAATATATTTTAAATATGTTATGTAACTTACTATTTTATTCATTTTTACTAGTTTCAAGCAACTTATGGGAAACCACTAGTTGCGGCCCGTGATTCTAAATGTTCAGCAAAGGATGCTGAAGCAGGTATACTTGCCATGGAAGCACTGCACAAACAGGTTTTCTTTTTCTTTCATGTTTTCAGAGTAAATTACACTTTTTGTTCTTTCTGTAATAGCAAATTTCACTTTTTATTACAGTTTATGTCCTTTCCACTAATGGGCGTTTGCTGTTAATTTATGGTCAGTCATGTGCAAGGCAGATGACTCGATTTATTATAAAAATCTAACCTTAATGAAAGGTGGTTAACTGTAACAGCATATGCACATAAAGGATGGTTTCTGTTATTTCCTTAGTTTAAGGACGAAAAGCGAATTTTTCTATATGCCTAAAGGACGAAAATTGTAATTTACTTGTTTATATAATAAATGATGCATTTTCTTGTAGATGGTGTGTATCTTACATAATGTATTTTATTTAGGTTATGCCTTTCCTTCTACGTCGCACGAAAGATGAAGTTTTGACAGATTTGCCAGAGAAAATAATACAAGATAGATACTGTGACTTGGGTCCAGTTCAGTTAAAACTTTATGAACAATTTTCTGGTTCACATGTGAAAAATGAAATTTCGAATATGGTACAATCAAATGAAGTAGAATCAGGTGAAGGTGAAGGAAAAGATGCATCCAAAACATCTTCTCATGTTTTCCAGGTAACTTGAAGGGCAGATTTTTAACATTTCCTTTCTACAGTTTTTGAAAAAAAACTCTTGATGATCAAAATATATAACCACCTTTAATTTTGCAGGCCCTTCAATTTTTACTAAAACTCTGCAGTCATCCTTTGCTTGTTCTCGGTGGCAAAATTCAAGATTCACTTCCCAGGCTTTTGCCTGATATTTTTGCTGCAAATTCTGACGTCAGTTCAGAATTACATAAACTTCATCACTCTCCAAAGTTGGTTGCTCTTCAGGAAATTTTGGAGGAGTGTGGGATAGGTGTTGAGGGCCCTGGTTCTGATGGTTCTGTTAGTGTCGGGCAGCATCGGGTTTTGATTTTTGCACAACATAAGGTATGCTTATAGTTTTGTAGAAGTCTATCATGTAGTTTTTCTTTTTAACTATATAATGCAAATTTGATATATTTTGTAGGCCTTGCTGGATATCATAGAGAAAGACTTGTTTCGCGTCCATATGAAAAAGTGAGTCTTTACAAAATTTTGTATTTTTTCAATGATGATATGTTTTCTTTGGTAAAAATAACTTTTAGGTTCTAACTTCTAACTTTTATGATAAAACCCCCCTCTAGTTATTTTGCATTTATTGGCTTTTAAGCCCTAATAATTTGTGAACCATGCAAACAGTGTTACATACTTGAGGTTGGATGGATCAGTTGAACCCGAAAAGCGGTTTGACATTGTTAAATCTTTCAATTCAGACCCCACTATCGATGTTTTGCTCCTGACAACACATGGTAAGCTGTGATCTTTGTATAATTATATTTGCTTAAACACTATGATTGTTTATCGATATTTAATTTTGCGTTTGGCAGTTGGTGGCCTTGGTTTGAATTTAACCTCAGCTGATACCGTAGTTTTCATGGAGCATGATTGGAATCCAATGCGCGACATTCAGGTACATATGATGCTCTAACTTTCATGTGACATGGAGGTTTCTTGTGAAATGACTTTTTTACCCTTTTCATTTTGTACTCCAGGCAATGGATAGAGCACACAGGTTGGGTCAGCGGAAGGTCGTTAATGTCCATCGTCTCATAATGAGAGGCACTTTGGAAGAGAAAGTCATGAGCCTCCAAAAATTCAAAGTGTCGGTCGCTAATGCAGTCATTAACGCAGAAAATGCCAGTCTCAAAACAATGAACACAGATCAATTACTTGATCTATTTACACCAGCAGATACTAAAAAGGTAAAAACTTTACATACGCTTGTCATGTTTCTAGCCAGATGACTGTATTGCCCTTCTCACAACAATGCATGATTTTCCAGGGTGCATCCACTTCAAAAAGCTCTGAGAACACTGATGGATTAACGAAGGTGCCAGGTGGCGGTAAAGGGCTAAAAGCCGTTCTTGGTGGGCTGGAGGAGCTTTGGGATCAATCACAATACAATGAAGAATATAATTTGAGTCAATTTTTAGCCAAGTTGAATGGTTGAAGGGTAAATGGGAAAATTTGAAGTACGTGAGCTTGTTTTTGGAACATGTCGAAAGCACAGCAGCCTTTGTACAGTATACATTTTTTGAGCTAGAGCTCGTGATTTTGACAAAGTTTTCGGTAGTTGTTTTCGCTCTTTGATTTTCCTTTTTTCCCTTGGGCCTGCTTATTTAGCATTTTATTTGGTATAGAGTAAGGAATAGGGAGTAACTGAAGGAAGGAAGCAGATGCTGATGATATTGTAAGAGTCAACTTCTGTTATGAGTAAGGGCAAAAATACCCCTATAACTAACCGATGTTTATGTTTTGTAGCGGATTCTTGTTACATACGTTTTATGTATTTGCCATGCTTTATGGCCTCATTGCACGAACTTTTTGTTTCTTTAGCTCTGGTTGAGTTTTGTGCCAGGAAGAACATGTGATGCTTGCAACTTCACACAATGAATTATATAGGATTTATTTGTGTAATCTATTTTACAGTAGTATAAACAGTTTATTGTTGTTTATGGTAATAAACTGACTTATCAGAACTCAAATCTTTTTCATTAATAACAGAGGTGCATTGCATAAACTATAAAGCATATTGGCTTGTGAGTCAAATTAGAACAAACTCTTGAGAAGTTCAAGGAGGTGCATTGTATATGGAGTATATAACTGGTTAGTAATTATGACAATTATAACAAACTTTAAGAAACACAAAGTATTGTGGATGCTATATATTAATTGTTGACCTCACACATATTACCATTATGACCAGTATTTATTTGTCATTTGAGCTTCGGGTGGGTGTTAAAAGAGGCTTTTCCCTCTTTAGGAGAAACACCGGCTTAAACTTCAAATCCTGCCATGAGTTGTATCATTGGTGTAATTAGGAGCATAAGTATAGGTTTGTGAGTTACAATTGTATAGCGGAAGCTAACTCCTATGTCACACCTTATGGTGATGGTGAATTAGTCAGGATAGAGAAGGATTTCGAGATAGTTACCGTGCTAGTAATATGATATAAATCAATTCACATAACTCAAATCTTTCTCATTGATTTCAAAATTACATTATAGTCAACTTGTGAGTTAAATTACAACTAAAATACAAGGAGAGTGGGGAGAGCAATGTGGATACTATGTACTGTTTTTATTATAGCATTTAATAAGACTCGCATTTTTTAATATGAAATTTAGGATAGAAAGTCACTAGTATGTATTTTTTCCTTACTATAAAGCTAAAACTCGAGATGAGAATTTTCGACATGGATAATAATTATTTTTTTATTGTCACATCTGACTAGTTAAATAAACAATTATATTCGGTTGACACATTTCGTCTGTTCATTGAAACACGTTACTCGAAACAAACATGTTGAGCCACTAACTCAAAGTCCAAAGACGTTATACGTTCGTATATAGGTACATGATTTGCTGGTATACGTCTGCAACCATACGTTATACATAAAAACACGAAAACGTGATAGGGACCAAAAGGTTAAAGTACATATAAAAGAAGCTGATTTTGTAATTCTATCCAAACTAATAAATAACAAACCCAAACCCTAGCCAATCAATCTTGTTCATTTCCAGCAAAACCCTAACAGCTGCAATGCCGTTGGGAGATAATGGCGATAAGAGTGACTCCAGATACTGTGGAGTGGAGACGGAGTTCAACGATGACATGCCACGTGTGCTTTCCTATAACATCAATGGCGGATTTGACTTCGTTGTTGCTCCTTTGGTTAGTTCATTTTCTCTTTGTCTTTTGTAATTTGTTCAAGTATGATTTCACTGTGATTTTATGGAAGCTATCAAATTGAAGGTGAATTAGGTTTTGCTGTTTAGAGAAATTTGGGAAGTTGTGGATACATTGGTTGTATTTCATGCTCCTGTATCTTCACCACCTGCTCCTGTATTGCACTATATTGTTTGTCCTACTTCGGGGGGTATATTGGGTAAAAAGTATTTGTCGTATGTGGAGAATGCAAATAAACTTCATGAGCAACCGTGGGCGACTCTTGCTCTTGAAAGTCTCAAGAATGGCATTCAAAAATTTATTAAAGGGGATGGGATTGAGAAGAATCTAGGTGGGTGTGTCCTCTTTTTACAGTTATACTGTATGAATAAGAGAATGGAAGCGATGAACATTTCAGAGATCAATGACGATGTGACTAAAGAGTTCTACAATGGTTGGATGGTCAGTGAAAATATGTATAGTATTTTATTATGTTTATTAATATTATGACTTTTGTGATCTTTTTAACTGATTTCCCCCTACTTACAGATTGATCATGCTCCCGAGAGGAAGAGAAAGAAAAACTTTGCAGAAAGATTTGCAAAGACCTGAAACATATATCTCATCTTATCAAGGCTGAACCAGAAAATGTAGAGAAAATGTAGAGCTGAGGTTACTTTTGGAGCTTGATAAATTGAACGAGAAATTTAAGAGTTTGGTTTCTTCTAAGAGTTCAATTTCTTCTCATGCTTGGAATATTGGGGAGCTTCTACAAGTGCTACTAGGGAAGCTTTTACAAGTGGTGGATGGGGTGATGTAGTCATTTCAGATACTGATATTCAGATGCTTGAGCCTGGACAGTGGTTGAATGATACGCATATGGACTTTTACCTTTGGTATGTGTTTAACTGTTTTTTCTTTTACCTTTGCTATTTGTTTAATTGATTTTGATTAACTTTTACCTTCGGTATGTGTTTTGGCCAGATATTTAGGGCGGAATGCATCTCCAAAAATTGGAGCAATAAGTGATTATCACTTAGCCGACATGTTTTTTTACTTGAAGCTGAAAGATATTCTATCACCGAAGGTTAATATCATTTCTCCCACTTTATGCAGTTATAGTGGTCCAAAATCATATGGCGGTCAAGGTCCGCTATGTGATATATAGGTTATAGCGGTAATTTTTATATCATGCATGATTATGTATTTATTTATTTGTATTCCTTGAATAGGGAATTGCTGAAAACACGTTTGACAAGTTAAAAAGGTGGTGGCGTGGAGACAATATATTTCAGAAAGAATATATTGTTATCCCAATTAGTGAAAGGTATGTTTTTCTAAGATATTTACATTCAACGACAATTTGTTTTAAATCAGATATTTATATATTGTTAAATCAGATATATTGATTCAGTTTATTTTATTTTATCTAGTTCCCATTGGAGTGTGGTTATTGTGTGTTTGTTTAACAAAACCGTCAAATCAAATCTACTTATACTTCATTTGGATTCATTACCTGGTATCCATGATACAGCTCAAATTTTTCAAAATGTTCGAAGATGAGACAAAAATAAGCCAAATGATTGTTATATGGTGTTGAAAAGAGTAAAGTGTAACCAACTTAAATCTTTTACCTGACAGGTTCATGGAGAAAGAAGAAGTGAATCATGGAGTCGCTAAAGTTGAAGAAGTCAGCATCAAGGTAATTCAAATCTTTGTTTTAGTTTTTGAAAAATTCTTCTGATTGTGGTTTATATGCTCTTCTGTTTATTGAGCACTTCATTAACCACGCCCCAAAGAGAAAAACGAATTTGAAAAAATGGTACGTGTTAATTGTTGTCTTCCTCTGATATTTTCTTGAAAATATTATTTTTAGTTTTATAAATATATTTATATATATAGTTTACTTGATTTTTATATATCAAAATATTAGTTTCTAAGTTATTATATATATGTATATATGCTTTCATGTACGTATATGCACAAACGAAAACGTGAGATAAACAAGTATTATAGAGACAGTTTTCACTGAAATAATTTTAATTAGTTATTATTATTAATAATATAATTATTTAAAACCCGACCCAACCCATATTTTTATTCGTGTCAACCCGACCTAACCCAACCCATCCCATATTTTTATTCGTGTCGACCCATTTAAATTCGTGTTGTATTTCGGGTCAACCTAGTTTACGTTCATATACGAATATGAGTAATATCTATTGACTTCGTGTCGGGCAAGTTTTCAGTTTAAGATGGAGTGCTTTGACACTAAAGAAATTGATGGTTTGAGAAGTAGATTGAAAAGCTTAATCATGAAAGAAAGAGAGGAGCAGAAGAAGCTGTTGGAGAAACCGATCGCTGTGAAGAAGAAGCCGCAGCAGGCACCATTGAAATATTATAGTAGGAAAAGAAAATACAGTAGCAGGTCAATCTGGGGAGCAACACCGCTTTGAAGAATGAGGAGCAGGTGATGATAAACCGAAATATGCTCGTTTGAGTTAGCGGTGAACCTAAGTTTGATGATAATACAAACCAGATAATCTGACCCATCTGTCGGCAGACGAGCATATACAAACCGAAAAAAACAGGACCGCTAACTCAACCCGTTTACCGAAATATGCTCGTTTGATGATAATACAAACAGATAATCTAACCCGTCTGTCGGCAGCCGAGCATATACAAACCGAAAAAACAGGACCGCTAACTCAACCCGTTTACCGAAATATGCTCACCCGAATTGATGATAATACAGGAGCAGGTGGTGAAGATACAGGAGCAGGTGGTGAAGATACAGGAGCAACGACGACGGTTTATTTATGTTTTTGCATGTAATAAAAACCGAACCGAATTTATAGATTTTTGTTTTAAGTGATTTATAAGAAGTTAATAATAATAAATATGTAACTAATTTCTTTTATTCTAAATGCATTATAATCAATTAGTTATTAATTAACAAAATGATTTAGGCTTAGAATTTTCAAGCTCAAATGGCTAAACTTTTGGTAGCCTCTTAATGGCCATTAAAAGGCTACCTCTTAATGGCCATTAAAAGGCTACCTCTTAATGGTTAAGAGGTAGCCTTAAGTCTGAATGGTTAAGAGGTAAAGTTCTTGCAAGTAAAGTTCTTTGTGCAACTTCGGTGTTCTGGTTTTATACTTTTATTGGCAGTTATTCACTATTCTTTTCATTGCAGCCTCTCATGGATAATCTTGAAGCACAAACTTATGAAACATTTGAAAAGGACAGTGTCAAATACATCCAAGTATTACATAATTTCTTGGTTTTGCATGTTCTCTATCTTAATTGAATTTATGAGGTCTTTTTTAATGCTTATTAATGGACACTTGTGATTGGCAGTACCAAAGGGCAGTCAGTAAAGCATTAGTGGATAGGATCCCTGATGAGAAAGCATCTACTACAGCCGCTGTAAGCTTACTTAACTATTTTCTCTATTATCAGGAAGTCATATTTTGTGCGTTAATTTTTCTTACAGTTGCTTATTACTTGAAACATGTGCTTTATGCCTAATTGTGTTTTGCAGGTTTTGATGGTTGTAGGTGCTGGGAGGGGACCTCTCATTAGAGCATCATTACAGGTATGCTTGTTTAGGCATCGCAATATCGACCCGTTTACGTATGAATGGGTTGATTTGTGTTATATGGCTGACACGTTTATAAGTGATTTAATTCACTTTGATCACTTGTGAATAGGCTGCTGAAGAAACTGGGCGTAAGATATGAGTTTTTGCTGTTGAAAAGAATCCAAATGCAGTTGTTACACTTCATGTAAGTTTAATTCAATCTTTATCTTTCCTCAGGTGCTACTTTTGCTTTCTTAATTTGACTTGCCTCTGAACTTGTATTATTCTTTTTTGTAATAGAGCTTGGTTAAGTTAGAGGGTTGGGAAAACACTGACTATAATATCTTGCGACATGCATTGCTGGGAAGCTCCAGAGAAAGCCGACATTTTGGTATGCATGCTTGCCAATATACCTGTTGTGTTCTTTATCAGTTATTTGATTATATGGATTACAGTTTTGGTGTATATGAATTTAGGTCAGTGAGCTACTTGGTCCATCGTCTCATAA
The DNA here is from genome assembly GCF_021521415.1 of Bidens hawaiensis. Taxonomy (NCBI): domain Eukaryota; kingdom Viridiplantae; phylum Streptophyta; class Magnoliopsida; order Asterales; family Asteraceae; genus Bidens; species Bidens hawaiensis. Next base: position 276,074 of record NW_027494400.1, on the reverse strand, counting down.
TGAGAGGAACTTTGGAAGAGAAAGTCATGAGCCTCCAAAAATTCAAAGTGTCGGTCGCTAATGCAGTCATTAACGCAGAAAATGCCAGTCTCAAAACAATGAACACAGATCAATTACTTGATCTATTTACACCAGCAGATACTAAAAAGGTAAAAACTTTACATACCCTTGTCATGTTTCTAGCCAGATGACTGTATTGCCCTTCTCACAACAATGCATGATTTTCCAGGGTGCATCCACTTCAAAAAGCTCTGAGAACACTGATGGATTAACGAAGGTGCCAGGTGGCGGTAAAGGGCTAAAAGCCGTTCTTGGTGGGCTGGAGGAGCTTTGGGATCAATCACAATACAATGAAGAATATAATTTGAGTCAATTTTTAGCCAAGTTGAATGGTTGAAGGGTAAATGGGAAAATTTTAAAGTACGTGAGCTTGTTTTTGGAACATGTCGAAAGCACAGCAGCCTTTGTACAGTATACATTTTTTGAGCTAGAGCTCGTGATTTTGACAAAGTTTTCGGTAGTTGTTTTCGCTCTTTGATTTTCCTTTTTTCCCTTGGGCCTGCTTATTTAGCATTTTATTTGGTATAGAGTAAGGAATAGGGAGTAACTGAAGGAAGGAAGCAGATGCTGATGATATTGTAAGAGTCAACTTCTGTTATGAGTAAGGGCAAAAATACCCCTATAACTAACCGATGTTTATGTTTTGTAGCGGATTCTTGTTACATACGTTTTATGTATTTGCCATGCTTTATGGCCTCATTGCACGAACTTTTTGTTTCTTTAGCTCTGGTTGAGTTTTGTGCCAGGAAGAACATGTGATGCTTGCAACTTCACACAATGAATTATATAGGATTTATTTGTGTAATCTATTTTACAGTAGTATAAACAGTTTATTGTTGTTTATGGTAATAAACTGACTTATCAGAACTCAAATCTTTTTCATTAATAACAGAGGTGCATTGCATAAACTATAAAGCATATTGGCTTGTGAGTCAAATTAGAACAAACTCTTGAGAAGTTCAAGGAGGTGCATTGTATATGGAGTATATAACTGGTTAGTAATTATGACAATTATAACAAACTTTAAGAAACACAAAGTATTGTGGATGCTATATATTAATTGTTGACCTCACACATATTACCATTATGACCAGTATTTATTTGTCATTTGAGCTTCGGGTGGGTGTTAAAAGAGGCTTTTCCCTCTTTAGGAGAAACACCGGCTTAAACTTCAAATCCTGCCATGAGTTGTATCATTGGTGTAATTAGGAGCATAAGTATAGGTTTGTGAGTTACAATTGTATAGCGGAAGCTAACTCCTATGTCACACCTTATGGTGATGGTGAATTAGTCAGGATAGAGAAGGATTTCGAGATAGTTACCGTGCTAGTAATATGATATAAATCAATTCACATAACTCAAATCTTTCTCATTGATTTCAAAATTACATTATAGTCAACTTGTGAGTTAAATTACAACTAAAATACAAGGAGAGTGGGGAGAGCAATGTGGATACTATGTACTGTTTTTATTATAGCATTTAATAAGACTCGCATTTTTTAATATGAAATTTAGGATAGAAAGTCACTAGTATGTATTTTTTCCTTACTATAAAGCTAAAACTCGAGATGAGAATTTTCGACATGGATAATAATTATTTTTTTATTGTCACATCTGACTAGTTAAATAAACAATTATATTCGGTTGACACATTTCGTCTGTTCATTGAAACACGTTACTCGAAACAAACATGTTGAGCCACTAACTCAAAGTCCAAAGACGTTATACGTTCGTATATAGGTACATGATTTGCTGGTATACGTCTGCAACCATACGTTATACATAAAAACACGAAAACGTGATAGGGACCAAAAGGTTAAAGTACATATAAAAGAAGCTGATTTTGTAATTCTATCCAAACTAATAAATAACAAACCCAAACCCTAGCCAATCAATCTTGTTCATTTCCAGCAAAACCCTAACAGCTGCAATGCCGTTGGGAGATAATGGCGATAAGAGTGACTCCAGATACTGTGGAGTGGAGACGGAGTTCAACGATGACATGCCACGTGTGCTTTCCTATAACATCAATGGCGGATTTGACTTCGTTGTTGCTCCTTTGGTTAGTTCATTTTCTCTTTGTCTTTTGTAATTTGTTCAAGTATGATTTCACTGTGATTTTATGGAAGCTATCAAATTGAAGGTGAATTAGGTTTTGCTGTTTAGAGAAATTTGGGAAGTTGTGGATACATTGGTTGTATTTCATGCTAATTGATGTTGCATGTATTTTTTTTAATCCAACGGTTTGATTTATGTTTTTGTGGTTTTGCATGTAATAAAAACCGGAAAACCGAACCGAATTGAATTTATAGATTATTTTTTAGTTTAAGTAATTTATAAGAGATTAATAAATATGTAACTCAAATATATTTTATTCCAAATGTATAATAATCAATTAGTGATTAATTAATAAAGTGATTTAGGCTCAAATTCATTATCTTTGGGCCAAAGAAGATTTTTCGACTTAATTTTTCAAGCTCAAATGGCAAAACCAAAACCAAAACCAAAACCAAAACCAAAACCGAAACCGAATTTATAGATTTTTATTTGTTATTTTTTATTGTAAGTAATTTATATGGTTTAATAAGTATTTAAATCAATATTATATTCCAGATGTATAATAATCAATTAATAATATTTTTTGATCCAAATTTTTCAAGCTGAAAAGGCAAAACCGAAAAAACCAAAACCAAACTGTTTTCGTAAATTCAAAAACCGAAGTTTTGGTTTTTGATTCGGTGTTGGCCCAAAACCAGCCCAACGGAATCTAGATTATGTATTGTATTCATCGAATAACTTTCAAGTCCTGATATTATGTTTCAGATGGAACCTGGATACAGGTCTAGTTTGGTTAATAAGGATAAAAGAGAGTCAAGTGTGCCTCCTTTTGCTGGATCAGACTTGGTTTTAAGTCCAGCACAATGGAGTAGTCATGTTGTTGGTATAACCTTTGTCCCATAGTTAATTTTTTTTTATCAAAACATATTTTTCAAGAAATTTTCAGGGGCGATAGTAATTATTTTCACATCTTATCAGGCAAGATTAGCTCATGGATTGACTTGGATTCAGAAGATGATGTTCTTCGGGAGGACTCCGAAATTGCTTTGAAGCAAGAAATAGCCTGGGCTTCTCATCTGTCTCTGCAGGTTTAAACATGCAATGGTTTTGCTCGCATTATTAGGTTGTTTAACAAGTTAACAGCTTTTGAATAAGTATGTTTGTTTTACTCCAGGCGTGTCTTCTTCCAACACCTAAGGGGAATTCCTGTGCTAATTATGCAAGATGTGTGAACGATATATTACAAAACCTTAATAATATGCAGGTATATGTCGCTGCCTTTACACATTATGTATCTTCTTTTTTTCTTTATTTTTATTCTTTGTTTCTGTTTTCAAGTTGTGGCTTAGGATTCCTCTAGTGAAGTCTGATGAAGATGATGGTGATTCCGTGAATGGAACTTCTGATGGCATGGTGGTGTCTGGGTGACCTTTAAATTTAGACGATATGATTTTATCTTATAATGTTCTTATTTATATTTTGTTTATTTGTGACTTTATAGGTAGTGGAGCATACTGATTCTTGGGAATTATGGAATTCTTTTCGTGCATTATGTGAGCATCACAGTCAGCTTTCAGTTGCTCTTGATGTTCTGTGAGTAGACAAGCTTTTATATGCCTTTTGTTTTCTCAAAATGCATCAATATATAACTTTTAATAACTATATTTTCATAAACCTTGATTTGGTAGGTCTTCACTGCCTTCAGTAAACTCACTTGGGCGTTGGTTTGGAGAGCCTCTCAAGGCAGCCATTGTTCATACTGATGTATAAACTTCTAAACATTTTTTATTTATCTTTTTCCTCTGATCCAAGTTGATTTTTTGTATTTAAAAAATAACACCTTTTCAACTGCTTTAGTCTTTCTTAACAAATGCACGGGGCTACCCTTGTCTCTCCAAGCGTCATCAGAAACTGTTGAGCAGTTTCTTTTACTATTCAATACAGGTATATTTTGCCTTTTCCTTAAAATGGTGTTTTTCTGTTTGTTTAAACAGTCCATGGTAAATTAGTTTTCCTTCAACAATTTTCAGATAGTGCTTTCTGGAAAGGCAGTGCACAACCTTCCTGCTGGGACCTCTCCATCTGGTTCTGGTCAAACTAATAATAATGCCCAGCGTAACTTTCCTTTTCTAGTGCCATCAAGATATTAGAAAAACAACAATTCATAATGAAGGTTTTGTTTAATGTTATTTAATCAGAAGCTCAAAGACATGAAATAAGGTCATATTTGGACTATGTTGCTTATCTATATCAGAAGATGGAGCCCCTTACTGAACAAGAACGCTTTGAGGTGAGATTTTTAGCATATCATTCTTTCTTAAACAGTTATACAAACGCCGGTTTTATTTTCTTACATACATATATATATATATATTAAAGTTGGCCCCTGTTTAATCGTGCAGCTTGGTTACAGGGATTATCTACAATCTCCTTTGCAAGTAAAGTTCATTGTGCAACTTTGGTGTTCTGGTTTTATACTTTTATTGGCAGTTATTCACTATTCTTTTCATTGCAGCCTCTCATGGATAATCTTGAAGCACAAACTTATGAAACATTTGAAAAGGACAGTGTCAAATACATCCAGGTATCACATGATTTATTGGTTTTGCATGCTCTCTGTCCTAATTGAATTTATGAGGTCTTTTTAATGCTTATTAATGGACACTTGTGATTGGCAGTACCAAAGGGCAGTCAGTAAAGCATTAGTGGATAGGATCCCTGATGAGAAAGCATCTACTACAACCGCTGTAAGCTTACTTAACTATTTTCTCCATTATCAGGAAGCCATATTTTGTGCCTTAATTTTTCTTACAGTTGCTTATTACTTGAAACATGTGCTTTATGCCTAATTGTGTTTTGCAGGTTTTGATGGTTGTAGGTGCTGGGAGGGGACCTCTCATTAGAGCATCATTACAGGTATGCTTGTTTAGATGTGGCAATATCGACCCGTTTACTTAAGAGTTATGAATGGGTTGATTTGTGTTATATGGCTGACATGCTTATAAGTGTTGTAACTCACTTTGATCACTTGTGAATAGGCTGCTGAAGAAACTGGGCGTAAGATAAGAGTTTTTGCTGTTGAAAAGAATCCAAATGCAGTTGTTACACTTCATGTAAGTTTAATTCAATCTTTATCTTTCTTCAGGTGCCATTTTTGCTTTCTTAATTTGACTTGCCTCTGAACTTGTATTATTCTTTTTTGTAATAGAGCTTAGTTAAGCTAGAGGGTTGGGAAAACACTGTGACTATAATATCTTGCGACATGCGTTGCTGGGAAGCTCCAGAGAAAGCCGACATTTTGGTATGCATGTTTGCCAATATACCTGTTGTGTTCTTTATCAGTTATATGATTATATGGATTACAGTTTTGGTGTATATGAATTTAGGTCAGTGAGCTACTTGGTTCTTTTGGTGACAATGAGCTGTCACCTGAGTGTCTTGATGGAGCTCAACGGTTTCTGAAGTCAGATGGGATTTCAATTCCACAATCGTATGTACATTCTAATAGTTTTCTCAAATTTTATCGATTATTTTTGGATTTCAATAGATTTTGTTCTATTGATTGTTTTATGTCAGGTATACAAGTTTTATGCAACCCGTGACTACATCAAAATTGTACAATGATGTAAGTTGCTTTTCTAAATTTTCGTGCTATTTTATATTTTATGTAATGATACAATGCATTATTTATCTAATGATTTAATTTGCAGATTAAGTTGCACAAAGATCTTTTACACTTTGAAACTGCATATGTTGTAAAGCTGCACCGTTTGGCCAAACTGTCTCCATCTCAAGCTGTGAGTGTTCTTTCATGCTTTACATATCATTTGACTGTTTGGCTAAACTTATAAGTGCATAATGTTTTCAGTAAACGATGATGGCTTTTATCTGTTATATTTGTTAGGTCTTCACCTTCACCCATCCAAACAACTCACCCAATAAAAGTAATCAACGGTACAAGAAGCTTCGGTTTGATGTCCCTGTTGAGACCGGATCATGTATTGTTCATGGTATAGTGAAGTTTGTATATGCAATCTTCATTTTGTTAACTAAGATCATAATCATGGAGTTTATAATCCTTTAAACAAAAACTGTGTATAGGATTTGCTGGCTATTTTGATTCAGTACTTTACAAAGATGTACATCTTGGTATTGAACCAACAACCGCAACCCCAAATATGTTTAGCTGGTATGCTTTCATAAACGATCTCCCTTTTTAGCACTTGCTCTGTTCTTAAAAGTTTTAATTTGGATTCTGGGTTATGTTACGAATGATGTCATAATTGTGTTTATGCTAACGATGCAGGTTTCCAATATTCTTCCCGCTAAGGTCACCAATGTATGTGAAGGCTGGATCTCCCTTGGATTTTCATATCTGGCGGTGTTGTGGCAATACCAAGGTAATTTATTTGACCCGTCACCTGACCACCCAATTTTGTCACTTGTAAATTTGACTCGAATTCTTTTAATGGTGACATAGGTTTGGTATGAATGGTGTGTGACATCTCCAACTGCATCTCCTATCCACAATTCCAATGGACGTTCATACTGGGTTGGTTTATAACCGTAACGTTGACCGAAGAGCAGGATGCCATGACTGTAAAATATTTAGGCGCGAAAAATGTTTGTGAATCGGACAAAATGTTGGTTTGGTTGACTTTCCTTGTGGGTCCTGTTTTTAATACGCAGCTGTTTTGCGTGTCGCTTGGCTGTTTGTAGGTTTTGGTGGTTAGGAGTCGAAGACCTGTTCACAATATGTGGTTTTAATGAAGAAATTTTGTTAAGCATGGCTAACACATTTTATGAACTTACTACTGTTTTCGATTGGGTTTGATGCTATCCTATTATGTTGTACTTTGCAAAAGGGTACATGAGTGAACCTAGTCAAACTGAAACTCGAGCCTAAATATTATTATACTGAACTTAACAATGTGTGTAATAGTGTTAAGCGTAAACAAATGTTTATTTATTATAAAGATAAATAGTTATGTAGGTGAAATAAATTATATTAAATAAAAGTATTAAGATGTAACCATATTTATATACTCAACAAAGGTAGAGCTCAAGGCTGAAGCTCTCAACTTATACAGTTAGACGACTCTACGAGCCTAGCCTGACTTGTAAGGGAGAACCACTGATGGTTTTAACCTACACTAAACAATTACTCGTTTTGGCTTGTTACCCTGTAACGGGAGAACCACCGACAATTTCAATCCCTATTACAACTTTTGTATGCAGAAATAACCAAACACATGTAAATATGTAATCATAAACATGAAAAACCGGGCAATGCCACTGTCACGGCTCAGCCACTAATAGGCATATCATATGCAGAGCTCTGTCTGTAGCAAAATAAAGCCAGTTACATGGATCATTACAGGTAGCAAAATAACCAAAAAACACAGTTTTCCAAACTCGGTATTTTACAAACTTTTAATAATGTGCACAAACAGGCATAGTGAATATCTTCAATAACCGACACTCGATTCGCATCCTTCTGAAACAAATGAGCCAACGTGAGTTAAATTACGACTTCTATGATAAATCTCATTAGTATAAGCCAAAAAAGTGATGTTAGGTCTAAACATTTACCAAAATTTGTCGATTTCTCTTCCGATATACAATAATACTTGAAGCATATAACATTTCAAAAGATCCTGCTTAATTGTAGCATCCTTGAGACACAACCTGTGTCCCTATATTTGATGTCAAAAGTGTTCCCGTAAAACCTCCCTCCAATTGCTGCACCTCCATTTTTGTATCAGAAAGCTCATCTGGAAAAACACGAAACAGTAAAAACAAGTGTATAAGCAAATAAACATATACTCGCACTACTATCATATTATTCTTACCTGCAATGTCACGGTTCTCATGGATCTCTGAATCGGTCACCCATAACACATCTCCCGGGAATATACACTCATCAGCAAGAGTAGCAGTCTCCCCATCAACAATCTTCGTACCTTTGTGTAGTATCTGGTTTTCCTTAACAATCTGCAAAAACTCAACTCTGTTAAACCTAATTTCGGAGAGAAATTTGGAAAATAAACATACCCCGAAAGATTGCCAAATCATCATCTTGAGTTCATATAAAGTTGTAGTTCCAGAAACATTCAAGTTTACTGAGTTCCCATAAGATGTCCTTCTAGAACGTTTAGAGATTCGTCGATTAGTCGGCTCCATGTTTCCAGATCCTTCAAGAATATATTTTGGTGGCTCTTTCCCGCGAACAAAACAAATGCATATATCCTCGTTACAGTAGTTTAGTTTCCTCACTAATTCACAGCTTTCTCTTTCACCAATGCAATCTTCACACACCTGTAATAACTTACAAACACCACATGAGAAAATTATCATACAAAGTACTCTTTATTCGTCTCAGAAACTAAATATACCTCTGGATATGTTTTAACTGTGGGCCCCTGTGACTCTGTCTCACCATTTGCATCATCAAGATTGTTAACATTTTCCTCTGTGATTGGCGTATCTTCAGACATCCCCAACATACTATCTTCAACAGAATTGCTTAAATCAATTTCAGCTAGTATGCCTTTTTCCTGGTTAACATTCCAGTCTTTGCAGAATAATATCCAGTCATTTTCGGTAATAATTGTCAACTCGTCTACCTGAAAAATCATTAATTTTAGTTGCTACAAAATGAAATATATAAAAAGGAATATATGAACTTACAGTGGGAGCCTTTTGGAGGATTACACCACGTTTCCTTACAAGACTAGGAGGTCTATGAAGAAGTCTTGAATGCTGTTTTAGATTATAAAATTTATGAAAACTAACCACAAACAGCTATAAAACAATATATCCCAAAGTATATCAAGAGCAAGAATAAAAAACCTGTTCACATTTCAGTGATTCAATGACAGTATTCAGGTTTTCTGGTTCTTCAGTAGAAGATGCATTCTTGCCAACTGCTGTAACATGGGACCGCCATTTTGAAAGCCAAGAAGTAGGTAGCAGGTAGTATTTGTTATTAGAAAAAAGCGGTACGGTTTTTCCAAGAGCTAATTTTTCATGAGATTGGCGCTGTTTTAGCTTAAAGTCCCTACATGTTGACAGATAAAGTCAATGAAGTCAAACTAATTCACTAATTGTTTAACAGAATGTTTAATTTAAAGTATAAACCACCTGAGGGTATCTTCCATGGAAGTGACTTCAGTGAGTTCAACACTGCATTGAGGGCATACATCAGAGTCATAAGGAAAAACCGAACAGCCAATCATATCATCTGGTTTTACTTCATTGGCGGACTTATATATAAAAAGCCATAAATTCTCTGGTACTAGGGCCCGCCTGGCTCCTGGAGCTTGTTCAGGCATAAGTGAACCATGTGGACACCTGATTGATGCTGTTGGTCCAGTATCAGCTTCACATGGTAAGTCAATGTTTCGTCTCCGTACCCATTGACCCAACCTATAATTTAATGTAAACTTGAGTGGTAGCTCTAAGAATGCGACAGATAACTAAAAACATACCATGACTTGGAAACATAGTATAACTGTCCATCAGGACATTTCCCAGCAAGTGCTGACTCAGCAAGTTCTCTCATTGATGTCCTTCCGTCTCTGTAGCTATCTGCACTTACAGTAGCACGTGCTGTTTCCATAAGGCACTCAATGCAGCAGTCATCTTCACCCAATGCTGGACCACCTCCATGCTTCATTTACAAAATTTCATAAAAGTACAATCAGTTATCAAAACAAATTATTTTAGCAAAATAGTTATTATACATATATAATAAGGTACCTTGGAAGATATTGTATTCCAAGCCTTGGTTGATAGCCGTTTCATAGAGGTAATCTTTGAAACTGGTACTTTCCCGTGCACACATTGAATTGGTTTGTTGTCAATTTCACTGCACAAATATAACATCATCACATATGAGAAAATATAGGATTTTAACATAAAACCAATGGGAAAGAAAATGTAAATAAGACTTGAAGCTCACGTAGGACTGATGTTATCTGCCCATTGGCGAAGCCAATCTACAGACATCCACCTAAATGACTCTGTAGGTGACTGAACAGGCGCTTCAGATATAACTGATCTAACCTCCAGTCGTCTTTCGTTGATGAGTGCCAGCTTGGCATCTTTCTTGGCATTGTACTGTTGACAAGATTCTTCATATGACTTATTCAACTCATCAACTTCCTTCAAAAGATGAGGTGGAAGACAAGCACCGCCATTTACTTTAAGTTCACCAGATCCCATTTGAGATTTTCTATCACCATTGGTTTGATTCCTAAGAGAATACATCAGCATATATGCATCAGTTGAAGAGAATGTTTGTACATGTTTATTAGTTTCAGAAGATGAAGCATCTGTATGGTTTCCATTTACAACACTTTTAGGTTCTACCGGACCAGACTGTCCACCTGGCACAGATTGTGCAGGTTTACTAGGTGTAGTAGAAGAACCACCACCAAAAGGGTGTTGCCCCAATTCAGAAACAAGTTCATCATCAAATTCCCACCATAAACCTGTATCTTGATCTTTAATATGAGCTACATAATGGCCACTGTTAACAGCAGCACCCTTGTGAATTAAAACCGCTGATAAATCATATATCATTTCAGATCCACTTTGTTCAGATAACCATCTTGCCATATTCACTTGTCCAGAAAAAGAGAATGCAGAACTTATCTTCTTCTTTGTTGTAGTCTGTGAAGATTATAAGTGTCAATAAACTATCGACGAATTAAAATCGGAAGTGTTTTTGAACTTACATTAGGAAGGAAAACACAACGTTTGAGCTGGAAAATAAGGACAGGTGGCAGTGACTGCAGCTTAATACTACGTGTAGCATTTACACGAGTTGCACATGAACTACAGAAATACTGATTATCTCCTTGAAGCTCTTCAACAGAAAGGTAATCATCTAAACTTTCATCCAAACCTTTTAAGCCCTTTACATTAAGTTCCAGTCCATAAAAATCTTCAACATTTGATGAGGCTTCTGATTGGTTCCCACATTTTGAACACCTAGGTCACCCAACAAGTAACAAAAAGAGATAAATCATCACTCACAGCAGCTCATCAATTGATTACCATAATAATACAAATCATATTAGAAGTAGCTTACTTGGTCACATGGGACACACCTCCACGAAAGAGATCTTGAACAACAGTTCTGGCCTTAGAAACTTTTGAGCAACTCAAACATTGTTCAAGCAATGAAAAAAGCAACGTAAGAAACTCATGACTATCTTGCTGAATACCATTATCTAAAGCCAGTGCTTCAATAAAAGGAGCTGAATCAACGAAAGCCATTTTACTAGCATGAAGCTGTGCAAAAAGCCGAGCGATTTTATCCAAAACAGGCTGTTGTTCCAATACCTCTGGCTCAACAGACAATACACCTTCTCTGAAAGACTTATTCATGTATAAAAACTGGAGTATGCTGTTTGCATAACATGTGGCTCCAAGATTTGTTAATCCAGCTGGTGTGTCAAGCGAATCACGGGTATCCTTAGAAGGATCAGCGCCCAGTGAGGAAACAATTTCAGAAGTCTTTTGCCATAATCCAGATTTCCGGTTACCATTTAGTGTTGGAATCAGCCCACAAAAACAGTTAAGGTTATCTTTAGTGTTCACTCTACAGCCTGGAAAACAAACCGGCTTCTCATACATATATAGCTGCCTTATTTCGTCCTTTGACACTGCACCAGACAAGTGAATTTTCCTAGCAAAAAAGAAAAAGTTTAAAACTTAGCATATAAAAAATCAGATAACCGCAAAACTTCATATTAACACTTCAAATAGCAGATTGCAGTACTTAAAAGTTATCTCAGTTTTACATTAAACTCTTTAGATAAAAATAGATATACTTGAAATTAAATCCATCTGAGCTTAAAATTCTCAAGTTACTAGGGTCCAAAAATATATAACAAACAACAAAAGTGTATAATTCATATACTGTTAACATGTCTATAGCAATCGAATGAAGCATAACTGGAAAGGAATACTCTCTCCAAAACACAATCAAACTTCAATTAAGTTTTGTGTAGATTCTACATATAACCGTAGAATACCAGATCAATTTACACAAAAACAAGAACAATTTTAGTGCAAACTTTTTGGCAAAGAAAACAAGAATAACCGCCAAACTTCGTAGTAATACTTCAACTAGCAGTTATTATAGTTGTTACATTTGTAGAATAAGTTATCTCAGCTTCGCCTTGAACTCTTTAAAATATATATATTCTTTAGATAAAATCCATCTAGTCTAGAATGCCCAGAATTATAATATATAACGGACATCAAAAGCTTAAAGTTAATATTTTGTGTCTATAGACCAACAAACAACAGTGATTGTTAACAATATGTCACAATAACAATAATAATCATAATCATTTTGTATCACAAAAGAAACCCTAGGTTTGTCAGATTCAGAAAAACACAAAATACAGTTCAATAATGAAACCATTAGCACACTAGAAGCATGAAAACACATTGAATAAAACTCAAATCCCCTGTATAAATCAAAAGCTTAAAGTTTATATTTTGTGTCTCTAGACCAACAAACAACAGTCTATATGTCATTTTGTGTCTATAGACCAACAAACAACAGTGATTGTTAACTATACGTCACAATAACAATAATAATAATAATCATTTTGTGTTACAAAAGAAACACAAAATGCAGTTCAATAATGAAACCATTAGCACACTACAAGTATGAAAACACATTGAATAAAACTCAAATCACTCGTATAAATCAAAAGCTTAAAGTTTAATATTCTTTAGATAACCGACATCAAAAGCTTAAAGTTTATATTTTGTGTCTATAGACCAACAGAAAACGGTGACTGTCAACTACATGTCACAATAATAATAATAATAATAATAATAATAATAATAATAATAATAATCATTTTGTACCAATTTTTCCCCAAAAAAAACCCTAGGTTTGCCATATTCAAAACAAACACAAAATGCAGAAAATGCAGTTCAATAATCAAGCAATTAGCACGCTACAAGCATGTAAACAGATTCAATGAAAGTGAAAGCACCTGTACAGATCATTAATAAGTTCAGCATTATTATCCGATCGCTGCCGCTTGTTTTTGTTACGCGTACTCGTCCGATTACTCATTTTCTCATCAATCAGTTTCCAATAATCCAAACCTGCAAACGGAACTGCAGAAATCAGTTGAATTTAACGAAATACGTAAAGCTTATTCGATACGGACGTAATTTAGGGTTTTAGTTCTGAAAAAAATAAATAAACGATTTGTTGTTGTTTTGTGATGAAATTGAAGATATAGAGAGAAGATGGATGAATGATTGTTATTATTATTATTATTACCTGTGCTGTGCAGATTGAATTAGAATTAGAATTAGGGATTTGATTAGAGAAATTTGTGATGATTGAAAAAAGATATGAGATGAAATTTTGGGGAATATAAATAAATTAAGGGGAAGACTAGAGGCTCATACAAATAGTACTAGTCACCCTTGATCTTGATCCTTACCTTTTCATTTTGTTGCATATAACGCTCAATTTGAATTATGCTTAGGTACGTGAATTATGCTTAAGGTTAACAACACAAATACGCTCAATTTGAACTCTAGGCCTAATTACGTGCAATGTGTAAAGAAAGAACGTTCAGGGTTGAACCCAACTATGCTCAAAGTCAAAATTAATCGATTGAAGATTCAAATTGATGATTAACTGGATCAATTTCAAAGTTTAATTGATCAGTTGGCTTCAATTTTCAATTCTTATCAAATACAATTGCTAAAACAAACATGTGAACAAAAGCGATGGTGATTATCTCACGATGGGGGACGGATCGTTGGACGGTGACGGTGGATGGAATTGTTGGGGTAGAGGACGATGAACAATTCGCGTGTTTGTGATTTTAGGGTTCGCGTGTTTTTTGAAAATCAAGGGTGTTGGTAGTCTCGTACCTAACGTATGATAAACAATTATTGTATTAGATCGAAAAATAATAATATTACATTTTATTTGATTTATAGGCACACTCAATAAAAAATAATTTTAAATAAAAAACTACGAGAATTACATAGTGCAATTCTATACATACATACATACATACATACATACATACATACATACATACATACATACATACATACATATATATATATATATATATATATATATATATATACAGGAAGATGATCAAGAGAAAACTCACCTTTAGAGAGAAAATTTAAAAACTTCTAAAAACTCCTAAAGAATTATTTTTAATTAAAAATAAAAAAATATTTTCAAAATTCTGTTTTAGCCATTATTCTTATATTTCACTCGAAAAATATAAAAAAAACCCGATGTAATGCACATACGTATTACTGTGCAATACCGTTGTATTACACATGTGTATTACTATGTATTTTTGAGTTTAATAGTGTTTTATTGCATATATTCAATATTTGTGTATTGTATATGTGTAGTAGTGTTGTATATATAGAAAAAATAATAATAATAAAATAAAAGTCGATGTAATGCACATGTGCGTTAATGTTGTATTACACATACGTACTAATGTGTATTCGATGTGTGTATTAGTCTTGTATTGCATATATACAATAGTGTGTATCAAATATGTGCAATAGTGTTGTATTATATGCAATACAAACGCTTTTGCATATATGCAATGCACACTATTACACATGTGCACTATATCGACGAGGTTACTGGCAAGTTGTTTTTTTTTTTTGGAACCAATAACAACATATAAGAATAATGTTTAAATCTTGTGATCCACAATTAAAGTGAATAAAAAATGTAAATATAAATATAATTTTTTCTCTCTCCTGAAAACATATATAAAAATTAGTAAAAAAATGTTAAAAAATAGCAAAACATTTTTTTTTGATGTTTCGATATTTTGTATTAAAAGTTACAACATATATTTCATGTAACAAAAAAAACGATGTTTTTTTCACAACTCAAATGGGTTTTTATTTTAGCCTTACCTATATATATATATATATGTTGGATAACTATCTTTGTATTACAATTAAGACAAATATACAAATATTTATGTTTTAGTTTTCTATTTAAAATTAGTTTTTTATGAGAACAAATGAGAATGAGGAGATAAGAAACATTAATTGTTATGATTTGTTTGTATAATTTTGTATCTGAAAAATTATAAATAGTAGTTAAGTATATCATAAATTCATAATAATGCTTATTTTCTGGTATTTAAAGTGTTTATATTGTTATAAAGGTGTGTAAATCAATATAACTTCTTTGGAACAAACAAGAATACTAAGGCAATTCAAAAGCATGGATAGACATTTGGGGTGGTTTGGGGGGGGGAGGGGGTGAATATGTGCCGCGGTACCCATGAAATTTTTATATACAATGTGTATAATTGAAACGGTGAAAATGCTAGATCTATTTTGATTTTGAATGATGACGAGATCAAAGGACCCCCATACATTGTTGGTAACCTATAAGAGGGTTGTTTCTTCAAACTTTTTGACTGTCTCCTTGTCAAGCACCCCTTTTCAGCCCATCCAGAAGTTTGGGTAGCCCCTAAACATCACGTATTTACGCATGCTGTGACACCCCGCATGTTCACGTTAGCACCGTTAACCCAAACTTCGTTATCTTACACGTCATGCATAACACTTACACGAGTCACACACATGAGTCCGTCAGTGTGCGTTGGTGATTAATGTCGAATTAGATATGTTAAAATAATTCAGATATAAATGTTATGTGCTATATGATTTTGTGTGTTACACGATCCAGTGCATTATGCTCGCTTAACGTGCTATTAGTTATTATATAAAAATAACACTTCAAGCATATGTTTTTAATATTATCTATGTGAAATTACATGCTAAATGATTATTTGTTTATTTCGTAGCTTGTTGTTTGAAATTCCGACCAATTGCGCGTAATTTGTACGTTCTCACCTTTTATAAAATAGTTTTAATAAAAGTATCAGCAAGGCTTTATATTTATAGACCTGGGTTAGTATTTTAGTTATAATGATTCGTTATAACTCAAGTTGGAATTAAAAATGTTTGTTTGAGTCAAAACTTATTTAAACAAGGACTATTCTTGTGAATATGAAATTAAATACGATTAAAACAAAAATCCCGAACATTCCTAACAATAAGGTGAGTATTGCAAACCCTTCGATTCAATCACAAACCCTTCAATTCAATCTTGATTATTGCAATTGATGGTGTTCTTGAGTAATTCTCACAATTCCTAACATTAATTGGTAACAATTAACGAGTCAAGCGCATTCATTTGGTTTGAGAAAAGTCTATTATGCGCGTCATTAGGTGAGTTAATGCATTTTCCTTGTTTTCTGGATTGAATACACAAAACATTTTTCTTACTTGTTTTCGGGGAGAAAACATGGACATACTTATATACTGGTTTTCTGGAGGAAAACGCAACGACTTGTTTTTTATTTATGTAGTTTCTTATATATCACAAGTGTATACCAGATATCACTCAAAGTCCTTACATACCTTGAACCGTTAGGATGGGATCGCGGGGAAATTTAAGTAATACTACTGGGTTTGACAAACCCCACCTGCTAAAACTCGACTGGCGGTCAGACGGGTGTAAATTGTCCTAACATACATGCGCCGCTGTTTTGTTAAAGACCTAGTAAGAAGGCATTCAGACAGTCAGCTTCGGTTCAAACATCTAGTAGTTTGTAAATGGGTTAGCTACCCTGGTATATTTCAAAAATGCTAAATCTACTTATACACACACTATTTATACTACGTATACTAGATGTATTATATATACTATTTTTTATTACAACTTATGAACTCACCAACCTCGTGATGACCCATGAGTATTTATACTTGCCCAGGTTGCTAGATGTGATAAGGAGCAGATTGCATTGCATATGTCAGGATTCACATTTATCGCGTGAACTTTTATTTCACATTGTTTACATATGATGGGTTGTGCGTGTTGAAACACATGGTTTATTTACTTTAAAGCTTCCGCAACACTTTTAAATTGTTTGGTTTGGATTTTGTTTTCTCGTGTTTGAATGAGACTTAAATAAATGTTTTGAATATTTTAATTTGACGAATGAGCTAGTTTCTGGTATGTCACACGCCTCGTGGTAAAACTTCGTTAGTCGAAATTTGAGGGTGTGACACATGTTATTTCCACGTTAATGTTAAACTTGAATGTTTAGATTGGTCATTTGATAGTTAAATTTGAATGTGTAGATTGATTCTTTTATTTGAGTGTTTAGATTGATTATATTGATCAAACTTGTTTTGATTGATTGTTTTCTTGATGTTTAGATGAAACTTGTCATTTCTTGGTTGATTGGAATTTTTTTTAACGAAACTTGTTACTTGGTTGATTTTATTTTAATTTGATTGTGGTTACATTATTATTTGAATCAGGTTACTTATGCTATTTTATGTAAGGTTTATATTCTCTCAATCTGTCTTAATTCTTCAATACAAACATTTAGACAAGGAAGTCTGTGAACCAACAAACATTGTTACCACTTGTGAGTTGAGATTTGTGAACCAGCATGGTATCTACAAGTGCACACCATAATAAGTATTTTCGAAAAAATATTAAATAACTCATTAAATAAATAAATGTTTTAAAATAGAAATGATGGATTTGAATTTTAAAAGTATATAAAGCTAAATTGCTTATCTAGTTTACGTCATCACAATTTTTTTAGTGCTATCTAACAATAGCCGTTGGATATGCTCCTAGAATTGATTACATTCAATAAAAATACGCGACGTTTATCAAGTTTACGTCATTGACACAAATTGTTGTTGGATATGCTCATAGAATTGATTACATTCAATAAAAATACACGACGTTTATCAAGTTTACGTCATTGACACAAATTGTTGTTGGACATGCTCCTAGAACTGACTGCATTCAATAAAAATACACGAATTGACACAAATTGTGGCAAGTTCCATCACCCATGGTATTACATGTGTTGATGTATTATTAGTTATAATTTTTTATTGACATAAAAGTCGTAGATTCATCCGTCTATAAAAAGCTAAATTTTACGTCAAAATGACCAACATAATCAGTATTTATTAAGTTTCCTCTGGTTAGAAGTTTTTAATCAATCAAATTAACAAGGAATTACAAAATGATGTTTTCATTGATTTGATACTGTATTTAGTCAAAAACACATGATATACATCATTCTATTCTACGTCGGTATACCCACAATCTTTTTCCTCACCAAAGTTTCCTATCATAGTCAATTATTCCGTAGATGTTGATTTGCAAAAAAATGTCGTAATATGATCATCACATAATTCCACTAATGCTCTGAACAACTTGTTAAATAACTGTCCTTTTGCATAGACCTTCAAATGCTTAAATTCAAAGTCAAAATTCGAATTTTCTAATCACTGATTATGACACCTACAATTCATCCCAATAATGTATCATGCAATGTACGCCAAAATATTAACATGGGGAAGCTTGTGTAACATGTTGTGAGGAGGCAGGATGGACATGTCATATGGGTTGGGTAAATGGTCACAGCAAGTAATGACCCACCAAACCCTATTGTCTTTTCTTTTGTATTTTGTAAATGTTAATGTACTAAATGTTTTTGTAAAAATTATATTATCAAACAGTAAAAATATCTCATTTAACAAATTTCTCCTTTCAACATGATTAATTCATTATTGATATAAGAATGTTTCATTTAAATTGATATGAAATTTAATTAAGTATGAAATATCAAACCACGTATTTAATAGCATCCACAACAACGAACCTTCACAAACCGTCACATCATTAGCACATCCGATTTCAAATTTTCCCAAAAACCTTACTTTTTTCATAACAAACCTCTACGAACCTATTAAAAAAATATTAAAGTTATATACATATAATGTGTGTGTATATATGTGAGATAGAGAGAGCAGCAATTTTTAGGTATTAAACAGAGTCGGTACGCAGCGGAAACACGAACACACACGCACAAACGAAAGCGATAAATAAGAGACACGATATTTTTACGTGGTTCGGTCAAGGTGACCTACGTCTACGGGCTGCAACTAGGGTATTTTTATTAAGCACGATACAAAGATTACAATACATGACTATGTATATATATAGATAATAATTAAGTTTAATGAAGTAGGGACCAAGAAAACTCTAATGGGCAATCCTCCATAATTAAATGGGCCGCCCCTTTAGTCTTCTAATTGTCAACCAATAAGCGCGGCCCAAAGGCCTTCACTAATCCTAACAATCTCCCATTTGAAGGCCTTGCGATAAACTCCAGCCCGCCATTCAAGTACAAAGCAACCCAGTCGTCAGTAATGTCAGTAATCTTTATTACCAAGTCTTCCAAGCTTCCAGTTCCCATAAACAAGCTAAGACTTACCCCCTAGTTGCAGCGACCCCCTTCAACATCAAGTACCAGAAGGGCCAGTTGAGCTCCACCGAGCTCCAATTCATCAGCCAAAACTGATCTGTCCTCCATCTCAACTGATACACACGATCCATCAGTTCCAGAGATAACCCGAGAACTATCACCACTCTCCTCTTTTAGCAAGAGTTCCCCAGGAGGGATTTTATCAATCGAATAGTGGTCTTCAAATCCCAATGTTGTTTTGTAACTGTTTCCGGAACACAACCCGCACTCCCACTATCACCAAACCCCTTACCTGTTTTAGACCTACGACCCCGCTCAGCTTGAATCACCTTGGCACAAGGCTCCACTCTTTCAAATTGAACCTTATTTTGCCCCTTCGACTCAGCGAACCCGACTTTGTTTTGAGGGACGGTCATACTTCCCTCAATAGGCACTTCCACCATGTATAATGAACCACACCTGTTTCCGTAGCAATAACCAGACTACCTTTAGTTACCTTCCATTTACCTCCACCGAACTTTACTTCCATGCCTAGTTCATCCAGTTGACTAACAGAGATAAGCCTTCTCTTCAACAATGGAATAACCCTATTACATTCTTCAAGTTCCAAACGGTTCCCAATGGAGTTACCAAATTAACGCCCCCCATGCCCGTAACATTAAGAACATCACCATTAGCAATACGTACCTTCCCAAAGTTACCAACCTTTAGATTCACCGTCGTCTCCCTGCTGTGCGTAGCGTGAAACGAAGATCCGGAATCCATGACCCAAGAGTCCACCATGCTATCAACACTACAAAATAATGCCTCGTCATCACTGACGCCTTCATTAACCTGTGCAGCAGTGTACACCTCAGCAGCCTTTCCTTGTAATCTATTTGGACAATCACTCTTAACATGTCCAACTTCATTACACCTCCAGCACTTCATATTTTTCCGAGTTCTAGACGAACTCCTCCCTCGACTCCCACCGCTCCTGTTATTTTCCCTTCCCCTGTTTGCATAAAACATATCAGAAGATGTTCCACCACTCGTGCTTTTCCGGCGAACGTCTTCACCCAACACAATGTCTCGGACCCCCTCAAATGTCAAACCATCGGCCCCCGCAGAACTAGTAATGGTCGTTACAGTTCCTTTCAACTCTCAGGCAAAGAAGATAACAATATAATAGCTTGAGTCTCATTATCCAACTTCATGCCCACAGAAGCTAACCTGGACATAATTGAGTTGAAATCATAAATGTGACCCGTGACTGAACTTCCCTCGTGCATCCTTGTCATAAACAATTCCCTCATCAAGAACACTTTATTGGCTGCAGACAGTTTTTCATACATATTTGACAGAGCTGTCATCATACCACGAGCCGTGGTTTCTTTCATGATATTAAAAGCAACACCCCTCGTCAAAGCCAATGTAATTTTACCTCTGGCCTTCTTGTCCTTTGAGTTCCAAATTGCTTCTTCGGCTTTATCCATATTATCCGGCTTTTCCTCCAATACAATATCCAAATCATGTTCCCCAAGTAACGCCTCTATTTGCATTTTCCACAATGCAAAATCAGTCCCGTTAAACTTTTCGATTCGAACCTTCCCGTCTTCAGACATCGCAAACGAGAAAACAGATAAAAAAACCAATAAACAAAACTCTAACAAAAAAAAAACCGATGTCCTCTCTTACACCCGAAACTCCTGTCAACGAATACCCGAACCACACAATCAAACCAAACCCGAATACCAAACTGAATCTTGAACACCCAACCTCAGTCAAAACAACCCAAAACAACCAGAAACAAGAAACGAGTAAACTTGATTTCTCCTGATCGACGGTTGAAACAGAGGTTGTAGACGATAGTTTCCGTTGAGCGGCTATCAATTTTAATCCGGCAACAAGAGGCAGGCGAAACTGCTTCTTCTTTGATTAACAGTCATCAAACACGATTGTAACACGTGGTATTCTCCTCGACGGCAACGACGGTTCAATAGCTAAACCCTATACAACTTATGAACGGAAGATATTGTTGCTTCCGTCTCAGTGCACCCGTATGTGTAACGAACCTTCAGCTCTGATACCACTTATTAGATATTAAACAGAGTTGGTACGCAGCGAAAACATGATCACACACGCACAAACGAAAGCAATAAATAAGAGACACGAGATTTTTACATGGTTCGGTCAAGGCGACCTATGTCCACAGGCTGCAACTAGGGTATTTTTATTAAGCACGGTACAAAGATTACAATACATGACTATGTATATATACAGATAATAATTAGGTTTAATGGAGTAGGGACCAAGAAAATTCCAACTGGCCATCCTCCATAATTAAATGGGCCGCCCCTTTAGTCTTCTAATTGTCAACCAACAAGCCCGGCCCAAAGGCCTTCACTAATCCTAACAGGAATGTGACACTTAAGGTTTGTTTCAAGTTTGTAGGAGCAAACTTTCCTCTCAAAGACCTCTCTCCACAATGATGGACTTGGCTTTTCTCGAGTTTGCCCTCCGCCACGTAGATCCGGACCTAGGGAGATAGAGCTTGTTGTGGATGTTCTAACAGTTTATACAGGTATTATTGTGGCATGCTTATACAAATATTGCTTTCGATGTAAGTGACAAGGCCTCATCGATTTATGTTGAGTAAGACCAGATGCTGTGTCATGTTCTTTGCTTGCAACATTTCTATGTTTTTGGAATTGCGTGAACCAACTATACATATACAAATCGCTCATCAAAATGCTAAGGGGTGATCAAGTCCTAAACTCCTAATCTCGATCACAATTAAATTGTTTTTCCGATAAAGGGCAATGCATCACCCCCCCGCCACACTACACACAACCAACAATCCATGTTCAATTGGAAAGAAACTAATATGGTGTTAGTAAGTAGAAACCATTTTCAAGCACTTAAATTGATGCTGAATAATAAGAAAAAAAGTAACAGTCAATCAATGGGATAAAGAAACAATCATGTTCTTGAATTGATGAAACGGGTCAATGTGATTGAAGTTTAAAAGGTAACAGCCAATCAATGAAGTTTGGGGGTCTAGTAAAAAAAGTTGTCCTAAGATGAAAAGTATTTGGCCTCTTCTCCGGTTCTTATATATCGCATTCCATTTCAACATCCTTTTGATCAATCTAGAAGCCATAATCATATGTTGAGTAACATTCATTCAGAGTAAAATAACTTCAAAGATATACCGTATATAAGAACACTTGCAAAAATGGATTAGTGTGATCATTTGACAGATGAGTCTAATGCCATCTTTGCAACCAAAGCATCTTCTTTTGAAGTTGTCTTAACCACTCGCGTAAGTGCTAATTGCATTCCACGGAGTCATTAACGCACACCAAAACCAGCGCGAGCGGTTTTGATACAAAAATCCTCAACCATGGCTTTCTTCACCCAGTGAAATATGAAGAAGAATGTACATTTGTTGGTCAGTTTCATGCCAATTTAGATAACTCGGGTTAGGAGGGGAAGTGCTATCAATAAGAACGATATGTTTAGGCGGTTCAATGGTGATATCAACATAAGCAATAAATTTCTCGTAGATGAACACTTTTTCATGACAACACACAATTGAAATTTACTAGTTGTTAATAAATACATCTCCCGCCAAAAAATAGTTAACTACCAGAAAATGATATAGTCTATAAATAAGTTATACACTTTTCACATTACTCTTTTTTTTTCTGTGAACAAATACAAATCCATCAATTTTGCAAGTGTAAAAGTTGATCAATGATCATA
Source organism: Bidens hawaiensis (assembly GCF_021521415.1). Lineage (NCBI taxonomy): Eukaryota > Viridiplantae > Streptophyta > Magnoliopsida > Asterales > Asteraceae > Bidens > Bidens hawaiensis. The sequence goes on along the minus strand of NW_027494400.1, from coordinate 252,843 downwards.
ACCTTTTAAATGATTTAACTTTTTTTTTTCTATATCTTCTACACAGGCAATAATCTTCTACGGTGAACTCCATAGCCGTTTTTGCTCAGCAAAGCTTCCTATCACCGCAGATTGTTTTCGCCGAAGAAGATGGTTTGAAAAAATATTGTAACATGACACATCATTAAAGCCCTGCAATACTTTAAATTCTTTCTTTTTCTGTGTGTCAACAATTACTTCTCCATCTCTATTTAACTGTCCTTCTGCATACACCTTCAAATGCTTGCTTTCAAAAGTTGAATTTAGAACCTTATGATCACCCGCGAGGATAATGGCTCCTAGAATCTCACTCACAAACATGTCCTGAAATATATTAACTTTGTAACATGATGCTTAGAGTTTGTGTCAAAACAATGTTCAAATGCACGGTAGTGTTTGGATTGCATACCACATGTCGATACAAGTGATTTCTTTGATGTAAGCGTTGAAGCCTCATCAACAAGCGTTGAGTGAAAACAGCCTCGGGTGTCATCTTCTTTGATTGCAACCTTTTCATGATCTCTGGAAATGCTTGGACTTTACGTTGCGCGTGAAGAGGAATGAGTGTGATGTCGAGTGATGAATCGAATACCATCTTTGCAGCCAGAGGGTCGAGAAACATGTTTAGTTCTGCATACTTGTTTGAAGGGATATTGATCACATTCCCTTTTTCTTGGATATTCTTGAAGTTTATATGTCCTCCTAGAACAAACACTTCCTGTAATAACATATTGCATTAATATTACATTGAAATTAATACAAAATATATGAAGATGAACCGGATTGGTAACCTGAATGATTGAGCTAGCATTACTCTCCGAAAGCAAGATGTTTGCTAAATTTGTTAACGGCCCGTTAGTCAAGATTGTAATTTTTGATCCATCATCGATAGATTTTACTAAAGATCTCCAAACTTCCAGTGCTAATGGTTGTCTAAGTTGAGGGAAATCGGTGTCACGAGGAGCTCCATATTCAACTGAATTCTCCGCCGTATACCTGCAAATTACCGAACCAAGGAACGAGTTTAATTCTGTAAATAATCCATTTTGCCCGCAAGAAGCTCATAAAGTGCTTTAGTTGCCCGTGTGGAAACTTACCACAAGCCGCTTATCATGGCTTGCTCACACTCAAGTAAACTTAACTATGAAGCGTTCATCATCCTTATTAATTATTATGACTCGGTATTTCTATTGTCGATGGAATAATACATAACGATTTGGAATTCTCCTTAGTTGTCACAACTTATAAATTTGACATATTTAATTGTGTATAGAACATCATATTTCTTCACCTTTTAATGTATTAACATAACTCAACTAGTGAATATATCTAAGCTTTTATTTCAAAATTTTCGGCCTTATCGTAGGAAGTAGGATGTGTGTACCTTCTTGGGCTCCTTGGTAGATCACGCGCAAGACCAAATAACGTATCAGAATCCAAACGCCCCCCACTTCCGTGCGGTATAGCTTGTGAATACTTGCAATCGCCAACGATTGGGTTATTCGGATACGACTGATTCACACCAAACACATTGCCCAAACCTACAACGATATCATCACGACCCATCATATGCAACAAGTCATATACCACGTCTATTGTTGCAGCATCCGCCCAACCACTTCCGGTTACTAGTATAGCCTATAATAAAGTAAATAACAAGATGAAACTTGATATTGGTTTGGGCTAAAACGGCAATAGTTTTGGAGAGTGAGCACCTAAGGTTACTATATGTGTTGTGTATCAACCCAAAAGTAGGTACATGTTGAAAAACAAACACTTTTAGTTTATTCTTTTGAAATAATTATACAAACCTATTCTGATAACAGATCATTATTGTAATAAAAAATCAAATTTTTATATGCAAATGATTTCGCATGTTATATATTAAAACAACGATTGATGTCTGTTCTTTTAAACTGTTTGACATGTTTAACTCATTTATAAGTAAACGGGCCATAGACGACGTAGTTACCATCTTCACAAAACTTGAACGATAAAGAACTCGTGTGTTACCTTGAGATAAATTTCTTCAACTGGCACTTTGAGTAGATAAAAGAGCGCCAAGAAATCACCCGCGCTCATATCCATATCAAACACAACAATTTTCCCAAGTTTTTCCCCTTTGAAATTTGGTTTGTGAAGAACTTCTTTGTAATGAGGGAATTCGGTTGTAAAGTTGAATCGGCCTTTATGTAGGGGTCGATTTAATACCTAAAATCGTAGCAAATTAAACTTGTATTAGCGTCTTATGTCTTATGTAATTCAATGGTAAATCACAATATTGGCTTCATATTTTTTTTTATCAACATACATCAAGAAAGTTTACAAAATATTCTCTATCCAAGGTGCTTGATTTGTCGCGATTTGGCTTTGCTCTTGTTGCTACGCGTACACGCACTGAACCTGGTCCAGGTCCGATGACTTCTTCTGTATAACCATCCTATGTAGTTGAAAGAAAACATCAAAACAAAATTTATCTAGAAATAATTGGTAGGCAACTAAATAACTAATACTATTACATATTATGCATATAACTGAATTAAGTTACCTTACATATCCCCGTTGCATTCTCGCGAAGGCAAAATGGATCTTGAATACCTGTTTGAACATGACCGCTATGAACTCCATTTCTCTGCAAGTTAAATTTGGGAATCTTATTGCGGTCATCAAAGAACGCATTCGAGCCATCAGATATCCCATAAGGTTCGTTCGACGTAATCACAGTAATGTTCATGTATTCCATTTCTGCAAACTCATTTTCCTTATGTGTGTTATGCATAAACGATGCTGCAACACCCGCAGTAAATGAATCCCACATGAAATAACTCTGTTCAAAGATAAAGATCATTAAACTATCAAATGATCAACACCGATTATAATTAAAGAACATAAATGTTGATTAAAGTCTACAACATACCGTAAAGAATTGATCATCAAACCAAGTATCATGAGCCATCTTCAGTGACTTAAAACATATTGTGCCTCATATGTATGTTGATCTTTCTCTAATGCCGTAAAGAACTCTTGCGTAATGGGAATAGTATTCGTCGCGTCTAATGGGACGAGGGTGATAGGAATCCTCGAATGAATAACCTGAAAACAAGAGTAAGTTTTAAAGAATTCAAATATATAATAATTTTACTAATTTAGATTGTCTGGTTACCTGATATGCAGCAAAAGGGTCAAGATAGAAGTTGAATTCAGCATACGGGTTACTTCTAAAGGTTGTAAACATGTTACCGCGGTCACCACACTGTTGAGGCTGGCAAGATGAGCTTGCATTTTTGGGACAGCAGCCTGTTGGGTTCTTGGACCTCACACCACCACCCATGATGTAAATGTGATCAATATTTTTATTTAGACTCGGGTTTGTCATAAGAAAAATGGCCAAATTTGTGTGTGCTCCTGTTATTATAACAGTAACTGGCCCTTCGGATATCGTCTTGATCAGTACTTGTTGAGCAGTCGGTTGTCGAAGAGGGGAGTATCTCCGGTTTCCCTAAAATGTAAATTAAAGAAATGACGCAAAATAATAATTTTAAAACTTTTATACATTTATTTCAACTACTCTGGAAAAAAATGATAGTTGTAAAAGCCGAGGGGGGCCAGGGTCAAGGTCAGTGGACCTTGGTCAGTGGTCCCCCCTTTAGTACCGCCAGTCTGGTCACTAAATATATTTTTCTAGTGAGATGTTTTATAAGAAACTTGATGGCTGGAAAAATCGTAACTGAAAATATATGTTTGAGAGCTATAACTGATGTCGTCAAACAACTACGAAATCGTGGATATACCTGTGGAAGAAAGCTTCTTCGGAAACCCATATTTGTATCGATGTCTAATCTTCCTCCACCTCCGACTGGAAAAGATTGTCTATATCTACAAGGTCCGGTAGTTCCTCTTCCCTGTTTGTAAATAAACGTCGAATTCATATCATTCGTCTAAACAACTACTATGTGAAATATGTACAAGTATGTTGATCATCTTATAATAATATACCTGGTCAATAATAGGAAGATATCCACCAACATCTTGTTGTATTGAACCATCTTCAAGTATTCCACCTTCACCACCTACACCAACATCAATATCATCTCGCCCCATCATGTAAAGAATATCATATATTTGATTTGCTGCATGTCCAGCATTTGTCCATGAATTTGTGTTTATTGTGACTGCCTGCACCATGATCATTTTTATATGGGCTGTTTAAGTAGGGAGTGACGAAAATACTATCGCATGTTAGGCATTTGAGGGTCTTTTCAGTTAAGTGTTAACGATCGTTGTTGTTAGTACCTAAGTGTGTTACAAAAAATAACGCATAGAACCTAACCTGTTACTTGAAAATCTTACATGTTCCTTTCTAGAATAAAATATAATCCCTTGTTAAGTAAACTAAAAGACTTTAATTTCATCATTGTTACTATAGATTAAATTGCATGGCTTGGTACCGCTATAAGTCTATAACGTGATTGGACCACGGGGCAGCACCAAATTGGTCAATTTTATTTGTTTTTTTTAATTATTGTTTTTTTGTTAAATTCTATGTTTACGATTTAGTGCCAATGCCGTCGATACTAACCGTATTCGCTTCAGTTCACTGTTACAAAGTGCGGTTTTTTTTCACCGGTGTTCATCCGACCTTTCATGTTTCAAATCTCAAGAAGTGCTTAGCCGAAGGTAGTCTCCATATATCTCTCGACGAAGTACAAGTCAATGAATCAATGACTATGGTTGAACGACCCGTTGAAATCATGGACCGCAATGAAAAGAAAACCAAGCGAAGTCGCATTAAGTTAGTTAAAGTTCGATGGGAATCACGGCGTGGTGCGGAGTTTACATGGGAACGAGAAGACTCGATGAAGGAGAAATATCCATATTTATTTACATCATCTTAATTTCGGGACGAAATTTCCTAAAGTAGGGGATACTGTGACATTTGTCAATTTCGGGTTATTTTATACTTGTATTCTTAATGTAAACCCGACCCGTTCTGTATCCCGAACCTTTCGATATTATCAAAATGATGAATTGTATGTTAAATATTTGTTTTATAGTTGTTGGATAAAAAAAAACACCCTTTTCGGTTCTTAAAATTCCCCGAAAACGCTCAAAACGAACTCCAGGGACTAAAACTACCAAAATGGAGACTTGAATGACCCATTTGTAGTTTGTGCTTTCTTGGGTCTATAACCAACCCATTTTCATGAAACACCCTTTATGAAAGACCCATTCAACTTACCCTATATATACACACCCATCTTCTTCATTTGTGCTTGCTCATTTCTTCATTTCTCTCTCAAATTCTTGAATTCTAAGGTTGTTCTTCATAAGCTAATCTTTCATTTTAACTAACTTCTCAATACTTAAAGCTTGATGTTACAACATATATATAATATACACTCCTTGTTTACCTTCGGTCTTTCATTTCTCCGGTCTCGGCCGGTTGAAATGTCGGGCTAGTAAGGCAAGGTTACATGGAGGACTTTGTAGTCCTTGTTTATATATTTAACAAATCTAACCATATAACTTGTTATACTTGCTTAATTTCTACATATTTTAGTTTATTGTTCATATTTGTCAAGTTCCATGGTATTGGGTATGTGGTGACTAGCCTCGGTTTCATCCCGAGTTGAGAACCGAACCAAAAACCAAACTTTTGTTTAAAAGCATTATTGTTAACTTTTTGAATGTAAAACTTGAGTATTATTATTTATAAGTTATTTTACAATTTCCATGGTAATTGGGTATGTGGTAACCATCCTCGGTCTTATTCCGAGTCAAAGACCGAACCAAAAACCGAACTTTTGTTTAAAAGCTTTATTGTTAACTTTTTGAATGTAAAACTTGAGTATTATTATTTATAAGTTATTTTACAAGTTCCATGGTAATTGGGTATGTGGTAACCATCCTCGGTCTTATTCCGAGTCAAGGACCGAACCAAAAACCGAACTAAACCGAGTTCACTCGCTTAAGACACACAAGTGTGTTTTTAGCCACCAAAACTCATATTTTTCTTCAAGATTATATTTTAAATCAATTTTAGTTAATTTCTAAACATACTTGGCATGTCGGTAACCAACTTGATCTTATAACAAGTTCGAACCGATAAGGTTGTATACTCGCTTAACGAACGTTAAGGTTCTTCACAATAGAACTACATACTTGGTTAAGTCTATTTTGATTTTATTGAGTTATCTCATAACATTTATTATTTTGGGAAGTTAACTGTGAGCTTGGTCAATTATCAAGTCTCGAACCGACAAACCCGAACACTCGTTTAAACCTCGTTTTGGTATTCTTATAACCAAGGGTTTTGCAATATTGCATTTTAACCCACATTATTACTTAACATAGGTTGAGTAAAAAAAGAAAAAAACTAATGAATAGAATACCGAGACCCGGTTTCGAGTAAACTTATTTTACAAAACTCGTTTCTTTAATTTCTCAAATAGTTACATTTTAAATCCTAAACTTTATTTATTTACTTTATTTGTCATATATTTTATTTTAAACCCTTCCAAGACTACCTACTAACACAAGACCCGTTTAATATAGGTCTTGCTCGTTAAACCGATCTCTCCGATTATTCACGACACTATCTTTCAAGTTACTTGTTAATGTGAGTACTTTTTCATCCCCCGTTTTCCATCTTTCGTTTTGGGGGTGGCATTGCATACTTATTCAAATTCAAATGATTTATACTTGAGTCTTAAACCACAACACGTATTGTATATGTTTACTTAAATAAATGCTCGATTTGGTGTTATATGCTTTACATGATTATGTGCAAATTCTTGAATGCTAAGGCGGGTAGCCTCTTGAATGCTAAGGTGGGTAGCCTCATCAAAGTATGATCATACGTTAATTCCGAGTATATATGGTATCCCCATATAGAAAGGTGTCGTCAATGTATTCTTATTGACGATTTCATTATTGTCGTCAATGTATTCTTATTGACGGTTTTATTATCTAAATTGTTGCTATTATTTATTGTTTCATATACTAGTTGTGGATTTCATACTATATACTTATTGTCCAAAACTATGAAATTGCTCACCAACCTTCGTGTTGACAAACTCTATTTTATGCAAATGTTACAGGTTTGATGTTAGCTTGATTAGATTACTTGAAGAAACTTATTATCTTGGCTTTAGGATATTAGAAAATAAAAGAACAAGTTATTTGTTTATCTATCTATTTGGCATTTTGTATGAACAATTGTTGTGTTATTTATGATGATATGGATTTAAATCAGTTGTTTAAATATTGTAACTTTATAGTGTCATTGTGCAATGAGCAATCATGTCGCGCCTCGAAGTTTCCGCCTTCATTGGTCGGGGTGTGACAGTTCGCCTCCGCAACACGTGAGTTTTTCTTTTTAATATATTAGTTTGCTATGTTTGGGTATTGATGAGTTTATTAATTTTTTTTAGTTCGCCACAAAGCTCAAACACACTAATTGCATTCACCGCATATAGCAGAAACAAACAACACCAGCGTCGGTAAGATAACTAGTTATTAACTATCCTTTTTAGTATGCACGTAGGTGTAATTCATCATCATCATCATCGTACTCAGTAAATCCCACCAATAGCAAAGCTATGGTAGGATCTGAGGAGGGTAAGATGTAGACAGCCTTACCTCTACCCCGTAGGAATAGAGAGGCTGCTTCTAGTGAGACCCACGGTTCAATAGTAGTTTTGCATCAAGCCTTGGACATAAGGTAAATAACACTCAACCATAGGGACACCAGCCGATTGGTGCATGTACCCTTGTCTTTTGGCTATCAACGCCACCACATGATGCTTGGTTAACCTTCCGCCACTTTTAACATTATTTTCACGAGATTAGTAAAATAACGTCAAAATTAGTGTACTTTCACTTTTGCCCACCCGAGTGTTCACACATATATGCATTATATGCGCGCACCACAAGCAGGGGGTATGTGTAAATATGCTTGTTAATAATTAGGTGCATTGGTTTTTATTAATCCCAATTATCTATTGGTCGCTACCGGTCCCAATTATCGAATTGGCCGATAAAGATCCCACCTTTTAGCATATAATGTTCGAAGAGGTCCATGACTAACAGACTTCTAATGCCGTTAGTTGCAGGTTGCCGAAAAAACATTATTGGCTGGTAAACTCACATTTTTCAAGAAAACTCAACATTTTCGTGTGATCGTAACCTTAGATAAGACCTTTAAGAACTTTTCTCTAGTAAAAATCCCTGATTACTGAGGTCTCAGGAACCCTAAACCATCGTCAGAATTGGTTAGTGGTGCTTGGTGGTTGGTTGGTGGTGACGGTGTTCAAAGTTAGGATTGCCACTAGTTACATTGTTAGTTGGAATTAATATTGACAAATACCTAATAGTTTGGATTATTAAATTCCAATTTTCCTAAAAACAAATACACCTAATAATTAAAGTCAAACTCTTGAACATATAGCATAGCTCACATGTTAATCGGGCACGTTCACATCAATTTTCAAAGAATATTTTTAATATACTATTTATTAGTCGACAAGTTTGACAAAATAATTTTAAAGCTAGTATAGTTGCAAAAACGAAATTGATATTCTAATTTGAAAATCAATCTTTCGAAACAACATGCTGGGTTTGGTACAAAGAAATATTTCGTAATACGTACATACCCGGTTTTTTTTTGTTTTTTTTTTTTTTTTGTGAACAGTCATTTGGTTTTGATATTCCGTATGTTTGGTGTATGATTCATCAGAATTAAACTGACTTCAAATTCTATAAAATGGCATGTTTCTAAACTACCAGAAATGTCATCTTTCTAAATTACCATATTGCCACTTACAGTTGACTTTTATTTTTTTATTATAATTTCTTTTTGATTTGTTTTAAATTACTTTAATTATTTTTTTTATAAACTTTCTTTGTAGTTCTTTTTTATTTAATCTTTTTACTCCACATATTAACCTAATCAATTAACTGAACACGTTATATTTTTTGTGCTGCATATTATCTTTGCTACCCGTCGTAGTACATGCATGTTTAGTAGCATAAGTTTGGACGTTACATAATTAAAAGAGCATATATAATAACATGTTTCGATACACTTTTGGCTATATTACAACATTTTAAAACTCTCTTTAGTTTACAATAGCGAGTAAATTGAACCATAAAGTTTTACGGCCGCCATAATAGAAGGCCTCTGTCTCGACAAATTTAATTATAATTGCGATTAGTTTATTCAAATTCTTTCAAGATAGTAAAACACTACTTCACATTTATCATCCCAACATCACATTTCAATTTTTATTACCAAATTTATAAAAACAAATATGATCATTTGCATGCAATTGTATCAAAAGTTTTACTGTAAATATTATTCATTCAAATTTAATTTCTTTACGTTTCTTTCTAAAAGAACTCAACGAACCAAACACCCTCTAACATAATCAAGTTTGACAATGACGTAAAACAGCGAATGCCAACAGCCATTTTCAAAAAAAGAAAGGTGAAAAGGTAAAATGAATGGATAAATATGCATAGTACGAGAAAGAACCTGTAAATCAAATTCAGACCGGTTAAACTTCAAGAGGTATAATAAAGCAAAAAGATCATCAGTATCAACGTCAGTATCCAAAATAACTCGATAAGGTGCGTTGACATGACCACCGGATCTAGCTGTGCCACGTGTGACCATAATCAGAACATATAGCAAACTTGGCCATAGCCATAACCCCTTCATCTCTCCAAATGGCTCACATACCTTATGGCAACTAGAACTGGACCAATGTTATATATAGCATTATCACACAATTCAAAGCGACGTGAAGTGGATATTGGCTTATTCTATGTCAATGGCCCCCACCCACTTGCTTATAATTTTATTCAATCATATATTTAAATTAGGGTAAAGTTAAAATACAAATAACAACAAAAATAAGAAGGGTGAGAAGGAATGTAGTCAATTAATTTTAGATTTGAATGGTAGAGATTAATTTAAAAAAATAAATTGATGAAAATGGCATAAAGATAATAAACCATTTTTATTGACTTTCTCTTTTCGCATATAAGGCACATGCTAATTCCGCCACCATTTTAAAACGTCCATAACTTTTTCATGCAACATTATTTTTTAAAAAAAATTCACCATAATAACAAGTGTTTTTTTCTCTTTAATATGAGTACCATATTGTTATATAAAAATAAAAAAATAGTGAGTTTTTTATATTGTGTTATTGATTGTTCATTATGATTTTTAATTGGGTTTTTCTATGCATTGTGTTATAGATTTTGTGTTATCAATTGATACTCGTATTAAAGATAGCAATTAAAACAAAGATTACGTCATTGTGTCTTTTTGTTTGTCATTGTGTCTTGTGCTCATTATTTGTCAAACTATTTATCATTGTGTTTTAGTCATTGTGTATTACGTTCATATCATTGTGTAATATGTAGTTTCCATTGTGTTTTACGTTTCAGGTCATTGTGTTATATGTATTCACCATTGTGTTTTACGTTTCTGGTCTTGTGTTATATGTATTCATCATTGTGTATTATGTTTGATGTAATTGTGTAATATGTATTCATTATTGTGTTTTATGTTTAGATAATTTGTTATTTTATCATTATATTAACTTACTATTATTACACAACCGTATTATTAACATCTAAAAAAACACAATGATAATTTGAAAGACACAATGATGATAAAAACACAATAACAAACAGAAAGATACAACGACGAAAAGATGACACAATGACGTAATTTTTTTTTAATTTTTATATAACAAAGTGATACTCATATTAAAGATAAAAAAACGCTTGTTATTATGGTGAAATTAAAAAAAAATAATGTTGTATGAAAACGTTATGGACGTTTTAAAATGATGGGGGAATTGACATGTGACTTGTATGTGGAGGGAGAAAATATATAGTATTACTTTTATACCCTTTTACCTTTGGTCCCTACTTGACACATGTCAATCAACTATACCTTTTCACACTTCTCATTTTTGTTGGTCTTTGTAAACCCTTTAAATTATTGTATTATACATTTTACTTGGCAATCCCAAAAATAAATGAGCTTTTGGATTCACGTCAATTAACATTTTATATAATAAAATTAATATTATTTTAAATTACATGTTTTAAAACTACTATATTTGATATTAATTAAAATAATGTATTATATTAATATTTTAATAAATGTTATATTGAGAAACAAATCAACAATGAAAACTCATCTACAATTCATTTAAGGATGTAACAAAATGTAAATTTGGTGACTTAATTATATGTCAAAGAAAATAGAAAATTAAACCATTCATTTATCAATTAAAAAAGCTTTTAAAATATAAGAAAATAATTGAAAAGAAAATGTTTATTCATCTCTTTTAAAGTTCAACAGATATACATGACTTGAATTAAAAAGCATTCAAACATGGTGTGAATGAGATAAGTTCAACAAAAAGAAGGCAATTAGGGTAGTAGTTCTTGAACACGAACGCGGTGGAGGCTAACTCGAACAAAGCACGAAATGAAACCAAGACACGAATAGGAAACGCGAGGATAGACAAGAGCAGTAAACCGGAGATAGGAACAAGAGTTGGAAAAATAAAATAAAAGTCAACCGCTGATCCGATTCTTCTGTTCAACCCGGTTGGCATCATAAGTCAGTCATTCAAATAAAAAGTTACTTTTAAGAATACTTAATGTGAACATTGAATATGCATTTTAATGGTCCAAAACCGGATCTGATTCAACTGTCACAACATGTCTCATGTTCTAGGATCTCTCATCTTTGTGGTTTCAATGAATTTAATATTACTTACTTAAAAACATTATTTTATATATTTTTAGGGCCAAGAGACGTAACCATTTAAAAATGAAAGAGAATGAAGTTTAAAAACTTCAACGTGTTTCAGAACAGAGACAAGATCAAGGATCTCAATATCATCGTGGAAGCGACGGCGATTAATTCATAGTAAAAATCTACCAATAGCTAGTTATTATAATAATAAATTATCTGTTTATATACTTGTTAGGTGGTTAACGTGATTAATAATAATAATAATAATAATAATAATAATAATAATAATAATAATAATAATAATGGTACTATAGTTTAAACTTTAAAATACTTTATAAATTAAGCACTATTCATTTTGTGGCTTTCTATTTTGATCGGGTCAAATACGAGCTTAATTATCACACGTTCACGGTTCACTAGTGTTTGGCTTAGAAATAATTGTCACCGTGCTAAAACCAACCAACAAAGTTAAAGCCGTAGATAGAACTAGGCTGCTGGTTTAAGGTTCGTGGCAATGGTTAGGCCAAGAGTTTAACGGAGTTAGAGGTAAATATTGGCTTAAATTAAAGTCAAAACAATTACAATAAAGTGGCAGGCAAACGGGCAACAAGTTGCGTCGCAACCCATTTTAAGTATACATTTACTAATTGGTTTTTTGGATTATTGATTGGGTTTAATCAACCCGAAACTTACTTCTCAAATCATCACTTATGAGTTATGACAAGTTAACTAGTATTTACAAACGAACAATGAACTTAATTTGTTTATAAATTAATGGCGGGAGGTTAAAAACTCCTTTGTTTAAACTTTAGACTCATGATGTCTCACTGCTTACTGACATCACTTTTTAATTTCAGTAACACCCTCTACAACACATAGTCTAATGACTATAAATAAAAATTTTGTTAATTATTACTATTTTTTAAGTCAACAGCAAATTTGTCATATTTTATATACGTGGACCCGCAAAGTCATTAAATGGGCCACAATTTAGTAATTAAATATTTGTATGTTTAATACATAATCTAAGTTATACAAACTATCTTGCAATATACCCAAGTTTTGCTTAAGCTATTGTGTTGTACATAAACCTTTAGGGGGTGTTTGGTACAGAGAATGGAAATGAAGAGAAAATAGAAATGGAAATGGAATTGTAGAGAAAGAGAATTGGTATGGAGAATGAGAATCATTTCTCTTGTTTGGTACACGAGAAAATAAACAGAGAACTCTACCATACCCAACCCCACCTCCACCCAACCTGACACCACTCACCACCGCAGCCCCACCACCGCAGCCCCACCACCACCACCAGCCCCACCACCACAGCCCTTTCTTTAACCACAGCCCACCACCACCGGCTGCCGCCACCAAACCCCCTTCTTCAACCACAGTACACAAGAAATTAAAAAGATTCAAATTTTTGGAACATAAGATATAGAAAAAGGAGGCTCAGATCTGTCATCACTGCCTCTTTGGAGATTTTGTGGTGGTGGTTGTGGTGGCGATGATGATGATGATAATCAGAAGCCACCTGCAACCACCGCCGATTTCCACCACCACTGTCACCCACCTGCGACCACAATCACCCGACCATCTGAAAACCCTAACCTACCACGAACCACCACTTGAAACCCTAATCTCCGTTCACCCGTACCACCTGCAACCTATAACCGGTTACCATCTCTGTGTTCACCACTGCGAACGGCGGAGACGGGGTGGTGGTTGCAGACTTGGAGACGAGGTGGCGGTTGCAGACTTGGAGACGAGGTGGTGGCCGGAGACGGGGTGGTGGCCGGAGACGAGGTGGTGACATGCTATGAGGAGGCTGCTGAGAAATGGATTTCTCTTTGTTTTAAAGAGAAATGGAATTCTCTAGTTTTAGAGAAATAGAAAGAGAAATAGAAATGAAAAGTGAAAAACAAACAAAAGAAATATTTCTAATTCCATTTCTCCCCAATCAAATCCCTCTACCAAACACCCCCTATATTTCATAAAATTATATTTTGTGCAACCCGTATAACTAGTGGGCCGAAAGCCCACCTAGAAATCAACTTACCCTATTAATCTATTATAATGCACCAAATCCCAAAGTAATATGGAGCTTATAGTAATTCATAATCCATTTGACCAAAAGATACCAAACATAGGACACCTACTTTACAATAATTTAATCACTTTATTAATCACGTGATTGCAATATTTTTGGGCTTTGGTTACTCACAAACTCTTTCACATATTCAAACACTTACTGGACGAGTCGTATCAGACCTATATGACTCATACGGTGGAGATATGACAACATAGAAAAAGGTGATGATACACATACAAAGACTCTTTGTACGAATATAAGATTCCTATTTTTAATGGTCTTGGACAAAAAAGGAACTCCAATAGACAAAATATTCCCAAATAAAGCCAGTACTAAACTTTTCAAGAGTATTTTTCATTACTTATATAATGGCCATCACCTCTACTAACTTTCATTATATCATCAACACAACAGGTGAATGATTTTCGAATCAAAAAAGCAGCAGTAGAAGCACATGTCATTAACAACAACAACAATAATAATAATAACTGGTTGTTTCTTCCTGATGCGTTGTTGCGGGAGACCTGTGTATGTACAGGAAAATGGCATGTTCGAGACTCAGGGTTATAAAAACCCTGATTAGACGTCGATTAATCTCAACTAATTCTAATTAGTCTTCGATTAATCTCTCCTTACCCCACCAACTGACTAGTGATTACTACAACACTCGTTCAATCGTTCGAGTGCTTTTTACCCCTCGGAAGTTGTAACACAAAATGTAATATAATAACACACCAGAAATGGGTCTAAAATGCAAATGTAAATAATGCAGGGGCAAAACCTGTAGTTTATTCTCCACAATTTAAACAACTTTCTAAACATGCCAACTAAACACCAGCCTATAAAATCCCATACACACATACAACACCACTTCTTCCCGCCAAAAACTATACTATGAAGGCACCCATAAAATGGACGAAATGGACGGTATTAGTCGCGACGATATGGATACAAGCGTTTATGGGTACAAATTTCGACTTTCCATCTTATTCAACCCAACTAAAATCTGTCCTGGAGATATCTCAAGTGGACCTAAATTACTTATCAATGGCTTCGGATTTTGGTAAGCTGTTCGGCTGGTGTTCGGGTGTCTTGTTAATGCACTGTCCAGTAAGCGTTATCGTTGTCATGGCTGCTTTCCTTGGTTTATTCGGTTATGGCCTCCAATGGCTTCTTATTCAGAGACTCGTCTCGTTGCCTTACATTATGGTTAGTTAATCGATTTCAATATCTATTATGCGCTCGCCTCCATATACATTCTCACCATTTTTTTCCGCAACCGTCTTATTAAATACAAGTATCTCTTTTTAATAATGAAATATTTTTCAAGAAAATATTAATTATACTAATAAAACACATTTATTTTAAAGTATCTGCTATTTCGAAATAGTAAATATGTACTTTTGACCCTTGCTAAATAAAGTCAAAATGCAGTTTAGTTTGGTGTCCTAATAAGTTGTTGGCTGCATATTAAACTAGTTATATAACTTGCTTGGTAGAGCAAGCAAACTTGTTTGGTGGTTTGGTGACCAGTAGGTGAATAAAGATATAATTATAACCTTTTTATTCAACAAATTATATAAAAAAAAGTGTAAAATACAAATGACAAAATGGAAAATGTGTAAACAAATTGATTTCCAATATAACAAAAATTAACAAAAATATTATACTTGACAGGCATTCATTCTTTGTTTATCAGCTGGTTGCAGCATCACCTGGTTCAACACTGTTTGTTATGTTTTATGCATCAAAAACTTTCCTAATAACTCGCCACTCGCGCTATCACTCAGCATTAGTTTCAACGGCCTAACCGCAGCCTTGTACAATCTCATCGCCACTAAAATAAGCTCACTGTCACACGGAAATAATAATACTAGCAGCACGTCTTACCTTATTCTAAACGCGTTTGTCCCGTTCATTACATCCATTGCTGCATTATTCCCAATCCTCCAAACCTCTAGAACCAGCAACCTTCTAACAGATGACACAAACAACAAAGATGATGCACATACATTTATGTTTTTGTATATACTAGCCGGTTTCACGGGCCTTTATCTTTTTATTTTAGACACACAGTCACAAAATATACTTATTGTCGCGATGTTGTTGGTGGTGTTTCCGTTAGTGTTACCAAAGATCGTTTATGGCCTCAAGCGCGCGCACAATTTGGTCGAAATTAATAATTATAATGAGTTTTGTGAAGAGGAATCAGCTTCTAGTTTGAAGAAGTGTGATTTTGGTGTTTTTGATAAGATGATAAAGAAAGATCAGTTAATGGTTCTTGGTGAAGAACATTCTGCTCGGGTGCTGGTGACCCGAATTGATTTCTGGCTTTACTACATTGGGTATTTTTGTACGGGTACTATCGGGCTCGTTTACAGTAATAATCTAGGACAGATTTGTCAATCGCTTGGGTATGGTTTGGATACCGAAGCGATTGTTACAATTTATTCGAAATGCTCGTTTTTCGGTCGGCTTATATCGGCTGCCCCTGACTTGGTTACCTGTTTCTGCCCGACCCATACGAGTATTAGTAAGTCTAAAGTAATATTTTTAGTACTGGTCTAAACGGGTCAAAATTGCCACGTTTAATATTATTCAGTTTATAACTTTATGCAGAAAGATATACTACTAGAACTGGATGGCTAGCTCTGTCACTCGTTCCAATGCCTGTTGCGTTTCTTGTGTTATTTTTCTCAGGCAGTAAGAGTGGTCTGCGTTTAGCCACTGAGTTGATCGGTGTCTGCTCAGGATTCGTGTTTTCAGCAGCCGTATCAATCACTTCCGAGCTGTTTGGTTCAAAAAGCGCGGGTATTAATCATAACATTCTGATAACCAACATTCCATTGGGGTCATTGTTGTATGGTGGTGTTGGTGGTGTTATTTATGACCACCATATCAAGGCTCAAAAGAGGTGGCTTTTGTAGGCGGGTCAAGGGTGTGTATGGGTCGAGAGTGCTATAACGAGACGTTCGGGTGGTGGGGCTGCGTTTCTTTGGTCGGTTTAGGTTCGGGTTTTCTTCTATTTGTGAGAACTAAAATGGCATATCAAGATAATTTTCAGAGAACTTGTACTGTTTAATGTCTGTTAAGGCATATTTTTCTCATATTTTATAAACAGTTAGAAAAAAAATACAAAATACAACTTTTATAAGTTTGAAATTTGATTATAAAGTTTTTAAATATAGATAAAAAAACTTAATTCAATAAAAAACTAAACACTAAATGACACTAATCCACTATACCCCAAAAATGCCATTTTTATCTAAATATAATAAATTGACTTTAAAATAAAAATATCAAAATGATGCCATATTCTGCCTTGAGTATTTTCCATATCTTTTTGAAATGCCAGTATCAGATAATATGTCCCATAACTGCAAGTAAACAAGTAACAGATATATTGCTGTTAAGTTAACAATATTATACTAAACAAACAAACAAATACCGAGGTTACGAGCGTTACGCGGATGATATTGTATATACATATCGGGTTGCTTGCTTATAGGCATTGTGATGCGCTTACCGACACCGGTTACACGTCTGATGCTACGTTAAACGCATACCATCGTCGGGTTACGCACGTACCGAGGTTACGAGCGTACTAACATTGGTTGCGTACACCGCTTCATCGCGCAGGCACCTGACTAGTATAAATATAAAATAAATACGCTTAAGCATCTCTAACTACGTCTAGACTCTAGACTAGCATCCAATCTGGATCCTTTATTTGACTAATGGCATGTATGTGCATGATGACCGATTCGGACTATCGTTTGGGCTTAGGCACCGGCCGTGACTCGGGCCACTAGCCCACCAGGCCCAAATGTAGCTCATAACCTTCCCTATGTAAGTAAGGTTGAGCATTCTTTCGTAACACGTATTTACAAAAAACACAAATGACATTACTTATTACACACTCTTTTTGTCTCTTGGGACAAGATACTACACCCGCTCTCCCTCTATTCTCTCTTTCATATACACATAAGCATACTTATATGCAGGTTTCTTACACAATATGATCACCATATTAATGTTGGAGCCAAGCCCGTAGTAGCTAGGTAACAACCTGGAAGGTCAAGACCTGGCTCGCACGGGACAGGAGCCTGAACTCGACTACCTCTGTTTCAACGGATAAAATACAATGATACATTAATTTATTATCATACAAAGTGTAAGACAGATTCTAAATCTTTGATTTCATGGCGACGGTAATCTTGTAATTATAGACCACAACTTTTGACGTTTTTTTAAATTCCTCCACTTTTTTTTTTCAAAACGTTAATAACTTTTTACATGACATTAGAAAAATTACACAATAAAATCGAACATTTTATTCTCTTTAATTCGACTGCCCTACACCCTTTAATCAACTTTAAGGTCACCCGTAGTGAGGCGCCATGGAGGTGCAAAAAGCTCCCATAGCGCCGGGAAACTGCCCCCGGAGGCGCCATGGGGCGCTTTGGGCTTCAAAATCTCTTCCAGCGCTATGTACAAAATGCCTCAAAATTTTGCGTATAACATGCGTGATTATGCTCATACGTAATTATTTCTTTTGAGAGAGAGGCCCCACCAAGCTTTTCTGCTTCCTACAACACTAGCTTGCCCGTTTCCTTCCACCTAGATTCGGACCTCGAACAACATAGCCCATTAGAGATGTTCCTATCTTATGTTAAAAATTAGATTACGGGGGCTGATGTACGATCTTTTCTTAGGGAACGTGCCAGTCAAAAAAGTATGTCATTGATCCGTTAGTGATTCAAAATGCTATTAAAAAAAAGCTATTATTAAATTTAAAATTATATAAATATTGTATTTATCACACGTTCTCAACAGTTAATAGTCTGTATAAACTTGTCACAATAGATAACGCAGATTTCAAATACTCTCACGGTTTTCAAAAAGACAAAACATTAAAACTAGTCATTTATGTTTGCACGTTTTTTCATTGGTTGTCCTTTCGCAAACTTAATGCCAAAAAACATCATTTATGCTTTAAAACTCTATCACGTTATGTCCTTTGGTCCTAACCCAGTTAACTAGTCTCGTTAAATTCGGTCATATGCCATGCACATGAGGGTAATTTAGTATTTTTACTTAAAATAAAAAATTAAATGATATTAAAAAATAAATCTCTCTCTATTCCATCCATCCATCCATCCATTCTCTCTCTCTCTATTCTTTCTCTTCTACATATGTGCAATATCATTATCATGTTCAGTTCAAGGCCACCGCCACCGCCACCCCTAACACCATCATTCAAATCCACCACCACAGACCACCGTCGTCGAAAAATCTCGCCCCAAATCCTCCGGCCACTCCTCCGACCACCACCTCTACCACCCACCCCAACACCAGTACACCACCACCGCTTATCACTGCCAACATGTGTCACCACAACCACTACAAGCCATCAAATCCATCCCCTAAAGAAACCCCATCTCCGACTACCATTAAATCTGGCCACCCTGACCACCACCGTCAACGCTAGATGACTACATCACCGCAACAACGCCAGCTATAGGTTGCGGCGAGTAGGAGCCGGCCACCTAGGGTTTCGATTCAAAATTAAGGTTAACATATATCAAAACCTTCAATCTCTGATTCAAGTTCTAGGGTTTCATTTTATTCAACTAATTGGTTGAAACAAAGACTTGATGGCGGCGGAAATCAATGAAGAAATACTGACCCTCGCTTCGATTCGTTGGTTGGATTTATCTAAGGTTGTGATGCAGAGGCTGAGGTTGTGCGAGGGTTACGGTTTTGGGTTAGGCGACGGTGGTGGTGTTGGGGTGGATGGTGGAGGTGTTGGCCGGAGGAGTGGTGACAGTGGTGGGCGGTGGTGGTGTTGGGGTGGATGGTGGAGGTGTTGGCCGGAAGAGTGGTGAAGAGAGAGAGAGAGATTTTTAAATCTCTTTATGTTTAATTTTAATTATTAAGATAAATTTACAAAATTACCATTGCACATGACCAAATTTAACAAGAAAACTTAACTGAGTTAGGGTCAAAGGACAAAGCGTGATAGAATTTTTGAATACAAAGGATGTTTTTTGCCATTAAGTTTGCGAAAAGACAACCATTGAAAAAACGTGCAAACATAAAGAACTAGTTTTGATGTTTTGTCTTTTCAAAAAGTATGACATAAAGGTCCAACCAAGTTTTCGAATTTTCAAAACCACCCCCAAGTTTAAGTTAATTGTATTTGTGACATTTTTAATTGATTATTCTTCAATTTAAAACTTGTAACTAGGGACTTCAAATGTTAAGTGACCTGTTGCATCAATTAAGAGTGGATTAAACAAAAATAACCTAAAACTGAAATAAAAAAAATAATCTATGAAAAGAAAACGGTTAACTAATGATTCGGTAATAAAACATCGTACAACCACCCGAACTCAACCGATACATAAACCACTGACCGGAAATCAAACCACTTATTGTCTTCTTTTTGTAAAAGATTAGGAAATCTTTACCTAAAAGCGAAAGTCCATTGGACGGCTTAGCAGTTGTATACGATCAACAAATAACCGAAATCCAAACCAAAACAATCAGTTTCACACTTTCAGTTAACCGAAAGTTACGAGATCATGGTTAAAATCAAACAGGAAAGACATGTGCAAACCCTAGTATCAATGACAAGCACTTTATGGCAGGGCAATGTAAATGTATGTATGAAAATACTCATTGAGCTAAATAGCTAATGCTGAACAATGTCATCAATCACTTACGCACATAGGGCTTGCAGACCTTAATTTACCAGTAAAAGTAATAATAAACCGCGAGAAGCATAAGCCAGTAACTAGATTAAACAAGTAAAAGATCATTGAATTTGGCATTCTCATTGAAGCATGACACCAAAGTCTAACAAAACAAGTAACAAAACCCTACTCCAATCAAGAAACCAAAAGTACCAAACTTTCTAAACCTAAATCCAAAAGACAAAACAATTAATACCAGAAAAAACAAAAACCAGACCACATAAACCTCCTCAATCCTTCTTTTCAACTGCAGCCTTCTTCTTAGATGTCACCTGCGAATACAAGAAAGTTCCCAAAATTGCAATAGCCGACCCAAGCGCATTCAAAGGCCTAACCGGATTCCTAAACACAATCACACTAGACACAATCACAACCACTCGTTTCATCGTGTTCCCAACCGAAAAAGTCAACGGGCTAATATCGTCAAGCGCCTGATACGACGACTGATTATAAAGATGATAAAACACCCCCGAAACCAACACCCACAGATAAAAAGTAGACGGCGTCCCAACACTCGCGATCGCCTTATGATATCCAGCAACCCATTGAGACCCTTCAACAAAAATCGCGACCGGAAACAGATAAAAGAACGAGAGAATCGTAATCCACCCGTATAAGTTCAACCCGTTAACCTGCTTAAAGTTTTGCAAACTCTTCTTCGAGTAAATGTTTCGCAACACGAACCCGACATTACTGATCATAGCACCCCATAGCCCGGCAACATTGAATGAAACCTCGGTAACAGCAGCTAAAGAACACCCCATAACAATTGGCAAAATCGATAACCAGACCGATAAAGGGTAAGTATCACCTAAAGCAGACGAAAAGATAACGGAGAAAACGGGCTCTGCAGACTTAATAACATGAGTAAAAGAAACAGCAACTTTAGAGAATGAAACACAAGCAGAAATGTGACCAATTGTGTGAAACAGTGCAGGGCCTAACAGAGCAATAATAAAAGACTTATCAATTTTAGGGCAAGGTTGAATCTTGGTAGCCCAAAGAACCAACATCCAAACAGACCCAACAAGTAACTGAAATGAAGCAAGAAGCCATGGATATGGGAACACATTCAAAGCTTTCTTGTTATAAATATTAAACACAATATTCTGAAAGTACCAAAAACCAAAGACAATGGCCAGCTGGAGAGTCTTGTTATTAGGGCTTTTTTCAATTTCAGCATCTGGGTTTGAATCTTGAGCTGATTTAACGATCTGGGCAGCTTTGTTTCGGCCGAGATTGCAAAACCCAGATGGGGATTGAAGAAAGATTGAAGCTTGATGGATCTTGGAAACTGGGTGAGTGTTGGGTTTGGTAAAGCTAAAGACTTTAAGCTTGGATTGGTGAGAAATTGAGGCTCTGGATGCAAGATTAGGGTTGGTGGTAAGTGGGTATTTGGGGAGAGTGAGAGATGATGAAGGAAGAAGATTCAACATCATTATTATTATTGTTATTGTTCTGCAAGTGATGAAGAACAGAACACAAAGGGTGTAGATTGATGAAACAAGATTTGGGAAGAAACTTTAGGTTATATTAATAATCAAGTCAAGTGTGGTTGGTGGAGTTTAAAGTGTTGGAAGGTAGCGCCGTAAAGGTCTGAACGTAGAGATTTAATATAGTTTAGAGAAGTTGGGCACATGTTTAGGGGGATTAGGGGAAAAAAGGTTGATGCTTGAAAGTGATGGTGATTGATTTGGGCCATATAAAGATTTTAATAGTTTGGGCCATGGAATATTATAGAATATACTTCATTTATGATTCACTTAGATTTGTCATTTCAGAAAAAAAAATACCCGGTTTCAGACCCAACCCGATAAACCCAACTCGGAACTAGTTTTTACTGGGTCAAAACCCGACCCGACCCCACCCGAAACCCGGAAAACCCAGTCATACACCCGACTATACCCGGCCCGGTTTTGACTTTTGTGTGATCATATCCTCCGGTTCCTGAAAATGCCCTGTTTGTGCACCTCTAGAAATAGGGTTGCAAACATGCGCTCGTTTAACTTACACAGTGCCTGTATTTTTAAAGCTCGAGCTTGGCTCTTTAGTAATTTTTCAAGCTCGGGCTCAACTCATATACTAAATATTAATTAATAATTATATATTTATAATTATTTTATATATTTTTTCAATTATAATTTTATATATAACATAGCTAGGGTTTTACCTGGCGCGTTGCGCCGGGGTAGACCTAGGCAATGGTAAAACCCAAGCGTTGTTGATCTGGGCGTTGAGGCGGTAAATCAACGCGAATTCGGTCAGCTTCAGTTGCATGCGTTATGGTGTTGGAACTCAAACAAAAAAAATATAAAACCGAGGTGGACCAATGAGGTTGCGTCCGCCCGTAAAACCGAGAGTTTTCGCTCCAGGGCGTTGAGGCAATGAGTCTATGCAAATTCGGTTGGTTTTCGTCACGTTTGTTATAGTACCGAATCTGAAACAAAGCAAAAGCAAAATTGGCATTCGGTCGATTTTTGATATGTTCATTATGGTGAGTCTACACGAATTCGATCGGTTTTCGTCACGTTCGTTAAGGTACCAGACTAAAACAAAAAGAAATTGACATTCGGTCAGTTTTCATTATGTTCGTTACGATACTGAAACTAAAATAAAACAAAATAACATGGACCACTAGGGTGCCACCAAGTGAGCCGATAGGGTACTTGCTGCACCAAAATTGTCAAATGTACCATATAAGATAATATATATGAATTATTAATAATAGTTTTTTTATAATAAATATTATAAAATTTTATAAGTGATAGGCTTGTTTAGCTTAATGGTATTATAAAAAGTTAATATCTATATATGCTTTAAAATGTTGTTAAAAAAAAGGTTTTCCTTTCCAGAGGTGAGGATAAAAGCCTCGTTTACTCGTTATAGACAAATTAATCATGTATATTTATAAGGAGTTTTTTCCCAAACTAGTGTTGGTGGAAAAACTATTTACTATTTCGGTGTTTATGAAAAACTATTTACCAAACTAGTATTTTTTTATATATTTTTCACATTTTATTTTTAAATCAACATATTAATGTATTTTTATTTCTTCTATTAGTTAATCCATTATCTATTTCTATTTCTTACTTCTTATATATTTTCATCTTATTAATCCGATAGCTTCTTTTTTATACATTTTTTTTCCATTCAACATTTTCTTATTTTTTCTAAATCTTTTTTTTTTATTTCTTCTCTTATTTATAGTTTGGGAAAAAACTCCATTTATAGGTGCGCAAGTTTGTCATTCATAATAATACCAACAAGTTTTCTTGACCCGCACGTTGCGCGCGGATGCTATTGGGAAACAACGTGCGGGTACTTTTGGTTTGTTTCCCGGTTGTCTAACCTAGTTGGCTATCTAAATGCGTGTCAAAACTCGTTTGCAACGTTTTTACACATGCGTGTTTATTCTTTTGTATCCTTATCTCAAGAAGTATTAGGAGACGCGTACACTTAACTTTTGTATGCGCTGTGTAAAAACTCTAGTGTATTGTGATAGATGTGTACTATGTGCAGCAAAAAGACCACTCACAAAAACACTATAGAATAAAGTGACTTTGACAAATAATCATAAAGAAGGTAAATGTACAAAACAATAAGAACATACCAGAAAGTGAAGACCCTCACTCATATTTGAATTCTCCATGTTATTTGTCCCTATGTTTTTGGCTGTAGAAGAATTTAATAAACACATATTTGACAATCACTCACAAACAAAAGAAAATAAATGATAATTATACATTTCATGCTTGGTACTTGGATGATGTGACTATTATTGGTGGTGCCAACGAAGTCGCTAAAGCCCTAGACATTATCAACTCGGAAGGGCTATCATTGGGGCTGCAACTTAATATTAAGAAAACCGAGGTTTTTTGGCCAGCGTGTAATGGGGTGAAAGTCAAAGATGGGCTCTTCCCTAGTGGGATTGGTAGACCAGAGAGAGGGGTAAAGCTCCTTGGAGGGGCTGTTAGTCGAGATCCCTACTTTATTAAGGAGTTGGCGAGGCGGAGAGCATCTCGTGCGGTTGATCTTATGAAACTCTTACCTTGCCTTAGGGATCCCCAGAGCGAACTCCTCCTGCTTAGGTCTTGCATGGGGGTTGCTAAGTTGCTTTTTGGGTTACGAACATGCCACCCCCATATGATGGATGATGCGGTATCCTGTTTTGATAAGGGGCTACGAAAAGCCATCGAAGACATAGTTGTATGTGGAGGCCCGTTCTTTGGTGATCTTCAGTGGCGACTTGCATCTTTACCGATGCGCTTAGGGGGTTTAGGCCTTCTTTCGGCTCATGATGTTGGGGTTTACGCTTTTGTAGCGTCGAGGGCTCAGTCTTGGAAGCTACAGAATCACATCTTAAGGAATAGCGGAGTTGTCGACCTGGACCCAGACTACGTGCAGGCCCTGGAACGCCTAAATGGCGCTCTCCCAGACTTTGACATTGGCGGTTTCTCTAATATGGACACCGCCCCACCAAAGCCTCAAAACACTTTGGCGAATGCCCTTTTTGGAAAAATCGCTCAGAGCCTGGGAGAAGTTTTTGGATTGTCCCCTCGACAGAAGGCGGTTTTTGAATGCTTACAAGGTCCTCATGCCCAAGATTTTCTGACCGTTATCCCGATTGATGGCTTGGGCCAAAGCATGTCTGCGGTCGAGTATAGGGCCATTCTTAAGTACCGTTTGATGGTCCCAATGTACCCAGAAGACGAAACATGTCCGATCTGCCGTAAGGCCTGCCTGGATAAATTCGGAGAGCATGCGGTTCATTGCAAGGAGATGCCTGGGTTCAAATACCGACATGATTGGGTGCGGGACGTTCTTTGGGACATCTTAAGGCGAGCTGGGATATCAACTAAAAAGGAAGCCCCGTAAACTTCCTTACAGACCCCACGGAAGGGAGATCCACTCTACGACCGGCTGATTTGCTCGTCTTTGGTTGGGCCGGGGGAAAACACGCTTGTGTTGACCTCATAGGGGTATCTCCCTTAATTGGTTTGAGGGATAATGGGTTTGTAGCTGGGCAAGCAATGAAAAGGGCTGAAACGAAGAAGGTGGAGAAACATGCTAAAGCCTGCGAAGAGAACCAACATGTTTTTGTCCCTCTGACTTTTGATACAGTTGGCTCCTTGGCACCGGAAGCTATCCGTTTTCTAACCAGGGTCCAACAGGTTGTGCATAGCAATGTGTCGACTCCAAAGGGGCAGGGGTATGTCTTTAGCAGGTTAGGGTTTGCAATTCAGAAAGGGGTGGCGGCGCAACTTGTTGCCCGCCTACCTGCTATATTGATGTAATATCTATGTTTCTACATATTGGAACCCAATTTTTAACACATCTAAATAAAGAAGATGAGTATATCTGAAAAAAATAAATAAAAAATATTCCCCTTAAATAAACACATATTTGACAACCATTGTCAAATGAGAGCATCCGTGAGTCCACGTAATTTTTTTTTTTAGTTTTATAAATAGTTTCTCACATAGCTTCATTAATCGAAATGGGTAGCAAATAAATAGAAAAATAATAGTGTTTCCATCTTGTAAGTATCAAGCATGTGATTAGGGATATCTTATCATAGACTGAGATGCATTATCATCATAGTCTGTTACCAACCAAACTATATATACAAAATGTGAGTTTAAATTGTTCAACAATGGGAGCCTCAGATTCGTTAACATCATAGCCATTAGTAAACAAACACACCGACCGAAGGATAACTGTAAACTCGCAGGCAAAAGATACACCACATAGTAACCAAACCAAACCAAACCAATCTAAGAAACGTAAAGTTGCGAAGTAGTCAACGATTGGCTTACGTATGAAACTCGTCTCCGACTTTGAATTAAATGTCTGTTGCCCGACTAATGTCACCATTTTAGGTGTCGGAAGTTTTGCACTATCAAACTTAAGACCTCATTATCACTATTGACTACACAACCTGCAGTAGAACATGGTTAGAAGACAACGAATCTGTTGATTTCTATCTTTATTAGCCTGTGGACCAGATAACAACACGTATCAGCGAGGGTGAAGACTTGTGGTTGAGAATTGAGATTTTGATGAATAGTAAAACTACTGAGAATCACAAAAGATTATATATATATAATAATACCTTTTGAAAACCAGAATTAAAACATTAATTTTAAATATAAACTAAGATAAAAAAATAAAAATAAATACTGTTTAAGTTTATTCGTTACTTTTTAATCGCTTATATTATAGAATACAAAATAACCATAAAGAAAAATACAATTTTAAGAAATAAAAAAAGGTTATGATCATAAAGGAAAAATTAAAATATGAAGGGAGACAAAAATAAGAAATTGAAGAAGGATTTGTGGTCATAAAAAAGGCTCCTCAAAAAAGTTTCAAAAAATTAATAAAAAAATGATAACTTAAAATATAGACAGAATTACAAATTTTGTCCTTTAAAATAAAACGAATTACGGTTCGTGTCCTTTTCTAAGTTTCCTTGCAGGCGGTGTACTTTAAACTTTTTTTTTCTACACGTTATGTCCTTTACGCTAACTGGGTTAGAAAAACTCAGTTAAATGCCCTCACGTGAGGCGCATGTGAGGGCATTTTTGTCTTTTCACCTGTACCTGCAAACACCATCATCAATCACCAACCAATTCTCCATCACAGGCTAAGAAAAATCCACCCTAAACACCCCCGCCGGACTCACCACCACCACCACCGGAATCACCTGTACAGATCAGTTCTCTCTCTCGATCTGCAAGATCTTCTTCTTCTTGGTCTTTCAACACACTTTCTTCTCTCATCAATTCTGCTCAACATCATTCAGGTATATAATATAAGCTTCTTTCTATTTCTATTTCATTTCATTTCATTTCGTTATGCATATGTCTATATTATTCATCGCAGTATACACATACTACCGGAATTAGGGTTTTTTGATTTGTCACCGGAATCAAACCCGGAAAAAAAGCCCCAAATTTCAAACCCTAGTTCCGATTAAGCGGAACCCTAGTGACAAATCTACAGAATCCACAACCTTTAACAGAAAAAAACAAAATCAAACAACAAAAACCATTGTGATTTGTTTGGAAATTTGTTGTCTTGAATCCAAAAGGGTTTATTTTCTTGAATCTAAACCATGGCTATTGTCGGTTTTCCGGCCACCAGCATCTACGGCGGGGGTGTTTAGGGGGTGTACAGCAGCGGCTACAGTCGGTTTTCCGGCCACCACTCATGGCTATTGATTCCGGTGGTGGTGGTGGTGAGTCCGGCGGGGGTGTTTAGGGTGGATTTTTCTTAGCCTGTGATGGAGAATTGGTTGGTGATTGATGATGGTGATTGATGATGGTGTTTGCAGGTACAGGTGAAAAGACAAAAATGCCCTCACATGCGCCTCACGTGAGGGCATTTAACTGAGTTTTTCTAACCCAGTTAGCGTAAAGGACATAACGTGTAGAAAAAAAAAGTTTAAAGTACACCGCTTGCAAGGAAACTTAGAAAAGGACACGAACCGTAATTCGTCTTATTTTAAAGGACAAAATTTGTAATTCTGTCTAAAATATAAATAAAAAAGTTTAAAAACCAAAAATGTTTCCCTTATCATTCTCGTTCCAAAAAAAAACACCGAAAATACACAATGATGAAAATGAACCAGAGACACAATTCTAACTAAAAAAAAGACATAATAAATCGCAAAATATAACACAATGCCGAACAAAATATAACACAATGTTGAGTAGGGAAAAGTTAAAATACAAAAGCAGACAAAAATGAAAAGTGTGAGAATGATTTATGGCCATACAAAAAAATTCAAAAAAAATAATAAAAAAAATCATAACTCAAAATATAAATAAAATAACGAAAAAGTTTAAAAACCAAAAATGTTTCCCCCGTCATTCTCGTTCCAAAAATAATAATAATAAATAAAAAAACGCCGAAAAGACACAATGCAGAGACAAAAGACACAATGACGAAAATGAACAAAAAACACAATTATAACTAAAAAAGACACAATAAATCGCAAAATATGACACAATGTTGAGTAATATAACACAATATCAAGGAAAAAAAAAGACACAATGACGAAAATAAACACAAAACACAATGATAAACAAAAAGACACAATGGTCTTTTTCACTCAACATTGTGTCTTTTTCGAGGTTTTTTTTTTAAGAATGAGGAAGATGGTGGAAACATTTTTGTGTTTTTACTTTTTTTGTTTTTTTATTAAATTTTGAGTTATGATTATTTATTTATTTTTGATTTTTTTTTGAAGGTTTTTTATGTGGCTATAAATTCTTCTAATCCTTCTCATTTTTGTCTTCCTTTGTAGAATAACTTGACCCATGATCATAATGAATAGACAAAATGTGTCATCATTTTCCTACTTATTGTTCAACGTACGTCATTTACGACTAGTACTAGTATATATGTGTGTGTATGCATTGTTGAAGATATATAAATAAAAATGTTTTTCTCCCCCCTATTATCTCTTGTTTCTAACACGTTATTATCTGGCTCCGTACTCATTCTGATTGTTGAATATCTCTCCATGATATCCTCTGTGATTATCTCAATTTCATCTTCATCTCTTAACATCGAGAAAAAAATCTGATAATCTCCTTCAAGTATGTATTCTCATTAATTTCGCTCAAAGTTTTTGTAGTATCATGTTATAAATGGTAAGAATATTGCACAATCGAAATTCATGATCGTATGATTAAATGACGATATTATTTACCGATTTATGTGTCCATATATGCATGAAACCTAAATATTCGTATTTCATATAATATACTGGTTTACTTGACAATACTAGAAATATTTAATTGGAATATGGCATAAGTTAGAGTGAACTTACTAATTAGATATATTAATTTAACTTAAGCTACGATAAAAATAAAATAAAAAATTTGTTGGTTATAATATATTTTAGTGAAATTATTAAATGATTTTTTTACTCCACATAAAATCAATACGAAGAAAAGCAATAACTAAATATTGTGAATCCGGGCATAATGGTTTTTGTTTGAATCTATAGTATATTTGTTTAAATAAAATGTGAAAAGTCAAATTAATTTTGTTAGTTATGAAACTGAGAAATTAATATCAATTATGATACATTTATAAGTTACAAAATAAATTAATATAATTAACTATGAATATAAATGTTCATTATTGATGTACTTATGTATTTACTTGATAGTAGAATCTAAATTAAACAATAAAATAAATAAATTGGTTATGAGATATAAAATGCGAAAGTAATGATGGCATGCAAATGCATGAAAGTTTGTGTGATAGATTAGTTATTTGTGAAGGATACGGTTATCCACACAGATAGTATGACCCGTATACGATCGTATGTAGGGTGTGTGGATAATCAAGGATATATGAATAACATACCCCTTTGTGAAAAGTTAATGGGAAAACTTAGGGAAAATTCTTTTTTTTTTTTGAAAAGAGAGGTTTTTTAAATGCCATATTTTTTCTTAAATTCTGAAAACATCCCTTACGAACCCGTTGCATATATCGACTAGGTATTCACAATGACAGGTTCTTAAATACCAATTAGAAATAGTCACGTATTCGTAATTTGTCGTCTTCGGCAAGATTTTTGAATTATCCCAAAAGTTGCCTTTAACGACAGGTTTGGTTCAAATCTTGCCGGAGAAGAACGGTTACTAACACGTGGCTATTTAATATTGGTATTTAAGAACCCATCATTGCGAATACCAAGTCGTTGTATGCGATGAGTTTGTAAGGAACGCTTCTGAAATTTAAGAAAAAGTGGAGACATTTAAGGAATCTCTCTCTTTTCAAAAGGGACATCTGGGGATTTTTCCGAAAACTTATGGTGCTATTGATTTGTCCAATAGTGAGTTATTTATTTATTTATTTTTGAGATTGTAATTTATTGAAATGGAGATGTTTGGTTGCTAGACGGTTTTACTTATTAGAAACAAACATATTCAACGAAGATAAGCAAACACAATTACACAGATGATTCTTATGATTTTAACTTCTTCTTCCTTAATGAATGCATTTGCAAACTCCCTCAATGCACCATCCAATCAAGGGTTTAGGGCAAAGATGAGCACAATCTTCCACACCTCTGCAATTTCAGTTAATACGTTCAACATCATCTGGGATAAAAGTTACGGCTTCAACCACACTTTCAACAGCAGTGACTACTTTTTTACCTGTGTTTTCCAGTTCTGCTTTTAATACTACAATATCAAGAAAAAGCATACATTATCACATTTTTTTGTATGTATTGAAAGCAAATGAAAAGCATAATAAATCTCGTGTAACACGAGGAAAGATGACGAGAATAACCGCAAGCATTGAGCAATAATGTAGCAAGAAAAACAACTTTGAACAAAACGCCTGACATATCTTCTTGTTGTTTGGTCGATATGGTTTGTGTTATGAACTCGATCCGCTCATCTACAAGAAATTTTTAGCAATTTAAGAACTTCTTTTGATATAAAAAATATATTTCATTTAATATTGCTCTTAATTTTAACGACATATAATGATGCTTAAATATAACTTTAAATACTATAACTCTTATTGAACTTTAAGAAAAGAATAAGTAAAAATAATTAATGAAAAATAAACTATTCATTGTTTTATTCTTTTTTGTTTATTTGTTTTTTAACAAAATTTTGGGACTCAACTAATGTCTTCTTTATAAAGAAACCTTTAGATAACGTTTGATATGAATGAATAAATGTTAAATGAATTAAATTATTTTAAATAAATAAAATAAAACATGTTTAATTGTCATGTGTTAATGAAATTAATTATATTCATTAATGAATATGATTTTCATTTCTTTAAGAAATGGGTGGTTTTTTTTTCAATGGAAAGAACAATTATAATAACAATTAATACTATTATATCAATATTATATTATAATTATTATTATATTATCAATATTTTTATATTATATTATTAATATTATTATATATTTGTTTTGTATATTATATCATAACAATTATTATGTTAGACTTATATTATTATTGTTATTTTAAATCTGGTGAATTAACATTTTATAATGCGCACGCGTGATTTAACGTGTTTATGATTATTTTTATTTGGTTCAATAATCTCGTTGCAACGTGCATGTCTTAAAAACTAGTTACAGTATTATGTATATTCATATTATTTTAATATTATTTATTATTAACTAGATTTTATCCCCCGTATTACGGGGTTGTTTTACATTATTCGTTTTTAATATTTATATATGTATATTTGGAGTTTAATTTTATTTATTGTAAGAAAGTTAATAATTAATATACTTGAGGTTCGATGATGAAATGGTTTCACAAATAAATGATATATTATAATCCGGTATAAAAGCTATCTGGGTTTGGTAATACCCATTACCCGTTTATTTTCTTTATTATAAAATTGTTTCTTAATTATAAATAATATCTTTTTTTTAAATAAAATAGGATATTAATTTTTAGTATATTCCTATTTTATAGGATTTTCATATCAAATATTTGATGAGATTACTTTTTAATATAATGAGATGTTATAACCCGTTTAATAGCTATCTGGGTTTTGTAAGACCTTTACTCGTGAATTCGGGTTAATTGCGTGATAAGCCTTCATTTACAAATAAAATAATCTGATGGCTTGAGAGAATGGTTGTTTTGCATTTTTTGTTTTGTAATATTTATTTTTTGGATTTTAATTTTCTTTATTGTAAGAAAGTTAATAATTTAATGATGAAAGGGTTTCATAAATAAATGATATGTTATAACCCGTTTAAAAGCTATCTGGATTTGGTGATCCATGACTCGCTTATGTTTTTTACTATAAAATTGTTTATTAATTATAAATAATATCTTTTTCTTTTTAAATTGGACATTAAATTTTAGTATATCCCTATATTATAGGATTTTCATATCAAATAATTGGTAAGATTAATTTTTAATTTAATGAGATTTTATAACCCGTTTAAGAGCTATCTGGTTTTGGTAAGACCCATACCCAAGAATTTAGGTTAAATCAATGAGAGGCCTCCATTTAAAAATCAAGAAATCTGGCGGCTTCCATAAAAAGGGGGAGCGTCCACATCGCGACACATAGGATTTTTGGGTTTTCGTTTATATATATTATAGATAATAATCATAAAGTGAAGAATCATTTCATTCATACATGATAACCAAACATGACCATGCAAAGGTAGTGTTTCATTTTATTCCTTTATCCATTTTATTACAACGTTCATTTCATTTCTTCAGTTCATTTCATTACCCTATATCAAACAAATGCCGAGAAAAACCTTCATAACCACAATACGAAAATGGTGATGGCATTAATTGTTTTATTCGTAACGCATTATAGAATAATAATATATGCAATTCATTTAATATAATTGTAAGAAATAAAAGAATAATACCTGTTTTTAACTTTAAATTTACTCTAAAAGAATAGTATTCATTTAACCTTTTAATCTCGTATAATTTTTATATAGTTATTTTTTAAAAGTTATACTATAAATTATGTAAAGGAGTGTATGGATGAAGACGTGTTTTTAAAAAATGAGGTATAAGTTTAGAAAATATTAATATATATATATATATATATATATATATATATATATATATATATATATATATATATATATATATATATATTAATTAGAGGATTCTCCACCTCTCACAAAATTACTATTCCTTTTACTATTCATTATTTTAATATTAAATTACTATTCCTTTTACTATTATTTTATTAATTATAACCACTAAATCATTATCCATAGTTTCACAATTTTTTCTTTATTTTATTTTTTGTTTAAACTAAATAAAATACTTAACAAACTATATTTTTAAACACTAAACTTGAACGAGTGTCTGCTTTACATGTTTTATTTTTCGGTTAAATGGTTTTCTTAAACTTTGCTTTCATATTTTTTATAGTCTGTCTTTACAATGACCGAAAATTTTTTCATGATTTAAAAATATCCCATCGTCGCATGGTTTTATACCCGCATTTCAACGTTTGACATATCGCCTTTAAAATACCTTTTTTGGCTTACTAATTTATGTTTACGAATTTGTGTTGGTACCGTTGATAATAACTGAATTTGTGTTGGTTCGCATCTGTAACGCGCCGGTTTTTCTGGTTCTACATATGATATAATTTGTTGTATTTTGGCATAGACGACTTTGTTTATTTTGTTTAGTTTTAATCTCGGTACTTGATACAGAATGCCTTCGCTTCGGCATCAAGTTTATAGTTTAACTTTTTTACGTATATGTTTTTGTTTGATTTAACGGTTAGTTTTAGTTTAAATATAGGGATGAAAGCATAGGATTCGATCTGAATGCTCCAATATCTTAGTCTTAGGTTACACGCTTTCTTACATATCTGATACTTAAGAGGTTATGAGTTCAAACCCTTCTCTAACAAATAATAACTTTTAATTGTTTAAATTCAACAGCAGATCGCCATAAGATTTGTACAACTGCCAGAGGTCGCTAGAACATTGAACACCAAGTGGTATACAGTTACGCACAAAGAAGTTTCTTTAGAGGCGTTTCCATTTAAAAAATGTCACGTGCTCTTTATTCGTACCATTTACATCGCGAGTCACAACTCCAAAACTATATTCATTTTAGTTTTATTTCTTTTCTTCTGGTCACATACATAAGGTTTAACACTTTTTAGATTCTAATTAATTTGTATTCAATTTTTTTTTTACTTTTATTCATTCCATAAACTTTATATAACTTAAAGGTAAGCTATATCTTTAGTTTTGAATCCATTTTTATAGAGCGATCTATATATATGCTAAATATTACAATAACATGTGTAACAAAATAAATCATTCATTATATACCATAGCTTTAATTCCTTTCAAAAAAATATGTAACCAAACATTGCACTAAAATTTGTTTTCCTTCATTAATCATTAATATTTCTTGACATGCTTAAATCGATTCATTTGAACAAGCAAACATTATAGTAGGATTGTTATGGATAAATACAGTGACAAATTCTATCCAAACACATCGGAATCGAGAACCGCGGGCAATAAGTAAAACAATCTGGAATCCTACTTTGACAGCGACGACGAGGTACATAATAATTTGGGGCAGATCTGGTGTTACTCGAGTTTGAGATATCGGGGATGCCCGTATCGGATGATGGTTCGACTTTAGCTCCTAATACTGCAAAAACGAAAGATGGTTAGCGTATATTATCATGATTTTTATTTTTTTTTGGTATGATCTTGTAACAAGTGATACATAAAAATTATTGAAATAGGAATAGATATAGAGAATAACCAGAAGTACTAAGAACCAATGTGACAAGAAAAACAATTTTGAACAAAGCATTTTCCATATCTCTTAGATTGTTGTTTCTGAGAAATGTGAACTCATAGTGACCCATCTACCATAAATTTATAGAAGTTGGCCCAACCAATATTAAGTTAATGCACCTTTCCACATATAAATGCTACATTTACTTTTAAATATCATTAATTGTTTTAAAAACTTTGGTCAACCAAATAATTTTTTTTGTTAGTTTGACAATTATATTGTTGTTCACATACATGATTCCTTTTAAATTTTAATATTAGGGTACTTGGGGTATTCATCCGGCTTCGTGCCAATCGGGTGCTCCTCCATAAACACCCCAGGCATCCATCCATAGGAAATCGGTTTCCTATGTCCGAATTTTTAAAAGTGCATTCTCCATGTGGAACACATTAGTTGTAACACATTTTTAATGTCGAATCTCAATCGGTTTTCACTTTTCACCCTATTTGGTTAATTCTTTATGTATTCGATATATTAAATATAAAATGACAGTCCCTCATTGACTCTCTCATGGAGATTAGATTACCTCCGTATGCCTCTAGCACCCTTACACCTCACCTTTATCATCAGATAGTCATGTTTAAGCGGCTTAAGTTGAATTATATATAAATTTGTCGATTTGGGTTTTAAAAAAGTATAATGTGTAAAAATGTAACTTTAAATAAAAAAAAAGGTCATATACCAATATTATATTGATATAAAAGCCTGAAAAACATTGAATTTACTGTATATTTAAAAAAGAAGAAGAAGAAGATGATGATGATGCAACATTTAAAAGTGATTTGCCAAGGTTAGCCTAGTGTAGTGGTAATAGAGCGCCTTTAAACAAAGGATACTTATTGACTGATAAATAGGATTTACACCAGTGGCGGATCTAGGATTTTTTTTCAGGTGGTGCACTGTTTTTAGATATTCGACGATGATTCGGGTCATTATAACTAGTCAGGTCAAAACAAGTTGGTAAATCCGCTCATACTTATTTATTTAGTGGTGTTGTAAAAGTATATGCATACTTATTTATATAGTGATAACATAAAAAAATTTCATAAAATTTAAAAGTATAAAACAAACCAAAAGTAAGGACATAAAAAAAACATATATACAAAAAGTCAGAAAACGTAGAACACTTAAAAATCATTATCTAATAACAATATTACTTATCTCATCAATTTGGTTAGTTATGATTATCGATATCAAATGTTTTAGTATAAAGTTGTTTAAATTAAAATCAAACTAGATGTTAAATGTTTAATCCTAGAGTTGTTAAAATCTCAAATTAAAACAAAAGGTTTATTTTATATTTTTCCTAGAATTATAAGGGTTGATATTAAAAGTTCTTAATTGAAAATAATCAAATCCTATGGCAACAAGTTCATATGGAGAGAATAAAAAAGTTTCAAACACTCATATGCCTCCCTTTCAAAGTTTCAACAAAGCTAACCACAAAAGGATTAATAAATGAAAAACCATCCAACAAAAAGGCTCGAACACGGGACACAAGTGCTATCAACAAACACCTTGGACCGCTGCACCTGTTTTCTATTTGTGTTAAGTGATACACTCCAATTTTATAAGGGGTGCACTCTAAATTTTATATATAACATTACACTATAATTTCGAAACCGAGGGGGGGGGGGGTTCCCGTGCACCCCCTACGTTCCATGTAAATCCGCCCCTGGTTTACACACAGAATTTTGAACTTTACACTCGCGTCCGTTAGCACCCTCATGGGCCTTTGACACTCACGGAGTGGTGTTTAACGTCCAAGTCCTAGTGTGGCTGGTGCAGTGCCCATTACACATGGTTTGCAATTATAAGACCATCACTGGCTACTTTAAATAAAACATTTTTTTTCATTCTTTAAAGAGTG
This sequence comes from Bidens hawaiensis, assembly GCF_021521415.1. Taxonomy (NCBI): domain Eukaryota; kingdom Viridiplantae; phylum Streptophyta; class Magnoliopsida; order Asterales; family Asteraceae; genus Bidens; species Bidens hawaiensis. The sequence goes on along the minus strand of NW_027494400.1, from coordinate 215,993 downwards.
ATGGTACTTTCATCATTTTAAAATTTTGAGAGACCATATTAACTATTATTTTTGTTAAAAGAAACAATGGTGATATATTCGTATAAATAAAATATATAGTTGTAATTTTTAAAATTTAGGAACTAGTGTTGTAAATTTATGAAATTTATGAAAGTTGGTATATATGCTCTAGTTTCCTATATATTAATTAGGAGACTGACTTTGTTGTTTCCATTCTTTTGTTAAGCTTTGTAATTGGTAATATCTAGAATTTCACTTTCCTTCATTTAAACTTTATTAAGTGGAGTTACATTATAGAATAGTAACTAAATTTTGAAATTGTTCTAATTAGGTCACTCAAAAAATATTTTGTTCTAATCAGGTCACTAAAATTTCTTGTTTTTTCCAATCCTAGATATTTTATACGGATAGCAAGTTATCTAAGTTTTTATTATATTTTTAAATAGTTTGAGATTGCAAATATTTTTTAAAAAATTGAAAAAAAATAGTAAAAATTGAGAAAAATAATTTTTAAATTGCAAAAAATGGCAAAAAACAAAGTAGAAAAATTTAAGTTACGGTTTTTTTATAAGAAGCCATCAATTGTTTAAGAAAAAAATCAAAAAGATATAGGTGATATTAAAATATTTAATAGTATAATTATTAATTGCTTCGATACAGAAAAACAAAAAAAAACAAAACAAAACAAAAAAAATCATAACATATTAATTATATTGTGATATTTCGCAATTTTTCAGATTTCTTTTTGCATTTTTTCAGTTATTTTTATTTTTTATTTTTGCAATTTTTCACAATTAAAATTTTTTTTCTCAATTTTTACTATTTTTTCCAATTTTTAAAAAAATATTATACAATATCAAACTATTTAAAAATAAATAAATAAACCTAGATAACCTGCTATACATGTAAAATACCTAGGATTGAAACAAAAAATAAACTTTAGTGAACTGATTGGAACAAAATATTTTATAAGTGACCTGATTAGAAAAATTTCAAAACTTGGTTACTATTATATAGACCATAGAGCTATGCAGTCAATAGCGGTGGGATAACGGTGGGATAGTGGTTAGCGGACCTTTGCAAAATAGCGGTGCCAATAGCGGTCCAGAATAGCAGAACCGCTATTAGCGGCGCTATTGGCCGCTATTTGACCGATTTTTTATTCCTGGATAGCGGTCGTAGCACCGATTTTCAAGATTGGTATATTTGGGCTAAATTAAGAAAAGACCAAAATAGCTCAAACTTCAAATTTGATATTTCATTTGTATATAACCTGTTTTTTTATCCAAACTCTAGAAAAGTCATGTTCTCACTCTTTAGACGATTCCTTGGTTGATGTGGACTAGGAGGAAGATTTCATTGCTTATAATTGAATCGTGTTTCAGTTATTGATACTTTTGTGTTTTTTACTTTTAATATTACTATTATATATATGATATTAAAATTACCGCTTTCTCACCGTTATCCCACTGCGATAACCTATATCTCAAATAACGGACCTTGACCGCTAACCGATTTTTTACCGCATTAACTGCATAGCTATAGAGTAATCTCTTCTTAAGTTGTCATACATCAATCTTAAAAAATGTAATTATACAACGGCTTTAAATAAAATATATTATCTATTCAATAAAATGTAACCAAACATTGCACCAGAATTTGTTTCCGCTCATTAATCATTAATATTTCTTGACAAACTTAAATTGATTCTTTTGAACAAGCAAACATTATAATACGCTATGGATAAATACAGTGACAAAATCTGTCCAAGCACGTCGGAATCGATAGCCGTGGGCAGTAAGTAAAACAGTCTGGAATTTTTCTTGAACAACGACGACGAGGCACATAATAATTTGGAGCAGGTGCGGTGTTACTCAAGTTTGAGACATCGGGGATGACCGTATTAGATGATGTTTCGACTTTAGCTCCTAATACTGACATAACAAAAGATGGTTAGCATATATTATCATAATTTTTTTGTATGATTCTGTAACAAATGGTACATAAAAGTTATTGAAAGATATATAGAAATAGAGAATAACCAGAAGTACTAAGAACCAATGTGACAAGAAAAACAATTTTGAACAAAGCATTCTCCATATCTCTTAGGTTGCTTTTTTTATATATATCAACTCACAGTGATCCATCTATCTTAAATTTATAGAAGTTGGATTCCAACCAATGTCAAAATAATGCTCATTTCCACTTATAAATGCTACATTTATTTTTAACCATTAACTGTTGTAGAAAACATTAGTCAACCAAATATTTTTTTGTTAGTTTGACAATTATATTATTGTTCACACAGATATTTTTTTTTTAAATTTAATATTAGGGTGTTACTGTGTTACAGACATCCTTCGGTATCATTCAGATACAGGGTTGGGCAAATAAACCGGTTAACCGAACTGATCCGAAAATCGAACCGAAACCAAATTGGTTTGAAAGCGGTTATGTAGAAACCGTTTTGGAACCGATTAAAACCGTAGGTTCAGAACCGGTTTGTAATTTTCTTCACCAAAACCGGTTAACCGAACCGAAACCGGCCAAAACCGGTCAAATCCCGAACCGAAACCAATCGTGACATTGTAAGAAATCGGTTTCAACCCGAACCGAAACCGATTATAAACCGGTTTTAACTTTTGTTGACAAAACCGAACCGGTTTCAGCCTAAACCGACTTTGAATTTTAAACCGGTTTATGCACCTCTATTCAAATGCTCCTTCATAAGGCTATCTATTACACATACCATTCATAATCTTGAACCATTCATTACATTAGCGTTATCATATCGTTTTCTCCACTATTTAACCTATGTTATATTCGTCGTTCTCCACTCTTAACACTCTTTTTCTTTAATACAATTTATATTTAATACTTTAAAATAAATTAAAACACTCTTTTTGTTTAGTACAATTTATATTTAATACTTTAATAAAAATTAAAACGTAAATCAATAATTGAATATTGATAATTAAGTTTAATCATTAGAAGTATCTTAGAGCATGCTTGGGATTGAGTTTGAAAAAATGCTTATTGGCTTATTGGTATTTTCAAAAAGGTAATAAATTAAAATATGTTTGGCAATCACAAAAACCTTTCTTATTTTAGCTTTTTAAAAGGGTTAAAAAATAGTTTTTTAAAAACTTCAAATCCTGACTTTTCAAAATAGGATGAGAATCCTCTTAAGATTGACGATTAGGGTGGGTATTGTTGGTATTTGATTTGTCAAATTACATTCTTTTATTTTTAGTTTTTTCTTATATAATTTTTTTGAACGGCCAACGAATCATCTAAATAGGCCACTAGCAAATTTCATCATATCGGGATACACTCGCTTCCGAACCGGGAAAACCCTCACCTAAGGCCAACGCTGGTGAACACTCGCCCGAAGGCACGATATGCAGTGAGATAAAACCCGTTCAGTTCAAGAATCGAACTAGTGATCACTGCCTACTCACCAAGTCTGCCATCATCGCCTAGGTGTCGCAGAAACTAAATAAATCGAACTTGTGTCACATTAAACACTAGGTCTTTCTGTTACCACTCCATCACCTAAGACACAAGCTTATTTTACAAATTAAATGTACAACATATATTTATGTTTTCTTTCCCTAGAATATTAGTAAATCTTATGATTTTACTTTTAGTTTTAGTGAACCTTATACTTTATAAATTTATATAACTATTATTATAATCGTTATAGTATAATAATGCAAACCCGATTGAATTGTGAGTTAACACGCCAAAACCTGCGTGTATAATTCAATATTTTTACGTCTAATTTTGTTCGTTTAACGATCTCGCCGTTCATTTTAATTAACATAAGCTTTCAGATATTATCAACATCCTTGCCATAACACGTGAGCTTACATAGAAGATTTTCCCTTTTTTATTTTTACTTCCAAAGATGTTAAACTTTTTCACAATTTAATGCATAAAGTTTGTATTCGTTTTAAAGGGCCTTGCCACATCACGCAGGTCATAAATACTAGTTTATCATAAGAAACAATGATGATATATTCGTATAAGTAGTTAATTCAAAGTAGGGGTGCAAACGAGTCGAGCCACTCGAGATCGGCTCGTTAAAAAGTGCAATCGAGCCCAAGCTAGAGCCTAAAAGTAAGCTCATTTAATAAACGAGTCCAAGCCCGAGCTTCACTTATCGAGCTCAAACCGGCTCGCGAGCCTAAATGAGCCTATCATTTATATAATTTGTTAAAATCTATATTTAATAATTATTAATTAATATATATAATGTTATGAAAAAAATAAATAAACATAACTAAATAATATATGGGGAAAGTGAATATCATCTAACTTAGATGCAAAACCAATCAAAACTACGTAGTTTTAATTAAATCTAACTAATTCTTTTAATTCTCTTTTTACGTACTTTAACTTTTGCTTCCCCAATTATATATGTCTTTGTCCAAGGCATCTTTTACATCAATCCTCTATGATAAAAAATCTCATGAAACTGTTTCAATCAAAATAAAATTAGTTCCTCAAAAATGAGGTTTGTATGAATCAGGTGGCTTAAAATTAAAACACATCCCTGTTCTAAAACCTGATTAAGTAAAATTAATCATTGAATTAGTTTATCCTTCATATTTTATGGTAATTTTACAATTTTCTATTCTTTGTTATTAATCATTTATCCTTTCTTCTTATTCACCCTATCTCCGGTAAATCAATTTTCCCTGATAGCTTTGTAAGGTGCGCTTCTTCCTTACAATTTTATAATATAATGAAAAACGATAGATAATATGAGGAGTTGGTTGACTCACGTTTATCGGATTTTTACCATGGAGCGTAATCGATCTCTGATAAGAGAAATTGATGTAGTAGATGCCTGGACAAAGACATAAACTGGGGAAACGAAAAGAACTAGTTGGATTTAATCAAAACTACGTAGTTTTGTTGGGTTTTGCATCTACGTTAGATGTGTTACAGCCTTATATTATATATTATACAACATTATAATAGAAAAAAATATATAAAAACAATTATAATTATACAAAAATAATTGATAAATAGTAAACGAGCCGAGCTCGAGCTTGAAAATCTACTCACGAGCTGAGCTCGAACTTTGAAAATAGAGCTTGAAACAAGCTGAACTCGAACTCTATGTAAGTTAATTTGCACCCCTAATTCAAAGTAGTCACTTTTATAATTTAGGGACTAATGTTGTAATATGATCAAACCAACCCCATACGGCCATACATGTTATTAATTTTAAAATTTATGAAAGATTATATACATGCTCTGATCACTTTATAACTATAAAATGCAATAAACTCCGACTAATACAAATATATTATTGAGTCAATGACTTTTAGCTTAGTCGACATTGGCGGGGAAGGGAAGTGAAAATTTAAGATGGTGCTTGTAAGACGTCAAGTTCAAAGGTTTACCGCAGTGGGCCTATAGAAGGCGGGTTTTTCCCGAAAGTGGGCTTGGACTACCTAGCTATGTCTAGAATAAACGTATGAAGTCACTTTTTGCCATTGGATTACCCGGATAGCCGAACTTTATATTATGAGATTTAATAGAAACAGCCATGATTACACCAAACTCAACCAAGCAGGCAAGCAGTATCTATTTTCCATTGAAAAAAAATAAAATATTTCATATTGTAGAGTGTAGACCTACTAAAAAGCAATAATAAACCATGTGTCAAAACTTGTAGATAGAAACATCTTTCTTGTCTTCTTTTGTAGGTTACCAATAGACGTGCACAAAAAAACCGGTTCCGGAACCTAACTGGTGGAACCGAACCGGAACCGGTTCCAGTTCCAACCCGGTTGGAACAATACCCGGTTTGGGTATTTTTGTACCCGAAAATCGTACCCGGTTCTCCTATTTGTATGTCAGTACCAGTTCCAACCCGGTTCCTACCCGGTTCTTAATTGGAACCGGTTTGGTTCGTACCCGGAATAACCGGTTCCGACGGGTTTTTTTGAAGGGTCAAACAAAAGTCAAACTAGCCGTTGGAACCGGTTCCAACGGTAATATAGCCGTTGGAACCGGTTTTTTTAGACACCAATTAGCCGTTGGAACCGGTTCCAACGGTAATATAGCCGTTGGAACCGGTTTTTGGGCCAAACCTATATATAACTTGTTTCCATTACTTGTTTCACCACCAAACTCAAAAACAAACTACAATACTACTCCTTTAGCAAACCCGTTCCTTTACCCGACCATCCAACTAAATATTATTATGGCACCCATCAAAAAAACTAACAACAAGGCTAAGAAGAGTGTTTTTGTTGCCCCCGTTCCTGTTACGGAGGACCCAAGGGTTGTTACGGTAGTCAACCATAACCGCAACCAAGACATATGGAAGAATTGGGATTTGATTGTGGATGACGAAGGTTATCAAAAGGCTCGTTGCAAACTATGTGGTTCAATATTAAAGCACGATTCCAACTCTACTTTGAGAAAGCACATCGAGAAGCCATATTGCAAGGCGTTGAAAGGGATTGGCGCGACCGATCAAATTGACTTGGGTAAAGATGGTACACTATTTCGTTACAACACGACTCAAGTTCAAGATAGAATGACAAAGTTCGTTATTCAACGAGGTTTGCCGTTTAACCACTTTGATGACCCGGAGTTGACGTCGTTGATTCGCGAAACTCTACAACCGAGATACACACATGTAAGTCGTACTACCTTAAGACGTCATTGTATCAGGTTGTGGGAGTGTGCTAAAAAAGAGTTAATCGAGTCTTTTCATTCTTTAGAAGCCATGGTTAGTTTAACTACCGATGTTTGGTCGGCACCACACGGGTTGCCCGAATCATACATATGTGTCACCGCTCATTGGGTTGATCCGGTGACATGGCAATTGATGAAACGCACCATCGCTTTTGAAAACTTCCCGTTCCCACATACCGCCGAAAAATTGTTTGAATTACTTGATGAAGTTATAACGACTTACAACTTGAGAAATAAAATATTTTCGATTTCGTTTGACAACGCTTCAAACAATACTAAGGCGGCTGAAAAATTTATCATTAAATATTCACCACCTTGTTTCGGGGATTTTTTTCATGTCCGATGTGTTGCACATATCATCAACTTGGTTGTCCAAATAGGTCTTGACAATGAACACATTTGTGATGATTTAAAATACTTTAGACTTATGTTACAAGATGTCTTCAAAAGTGGTAAAAGAAGACATCTTGAATATAAGAACCATTGCAAGTCGGTTGAAAGAAAGTATTTGGGGCCGAATTGGGACGTTCCAACTCGTTGGAACTCAACTTGTCATATGTTAAAGTGTGCTTTTGCCCAACGCCAAACTTTACAAGCTTTTCATAACAATCTTGTTGAAGAACGCGAGGCCGATATGTTTCCGGAAAGTGTTTGGGTCCAAGTCGGTTATTTGTTAGAGTATCTTGATGTGTTCAAAAAGTCAACAACAAAATTATCGGGAGTCTATTACCCTACTAGTTGTTGGGTTTTGCAAGAATTGTACTATATGTCTTGTGTTTTTAAAAGCTTTGCGGAGAAGAACAAACTCTTCGAAAATATTGTTGCGGTGATGAAAGAAAAGTTCATAAAATATTTTGAAATCATACCGCCGGTCTTTACTTGTGCCGCCGCATTAAACCCCTATTGGAATGTTAATGGGGTTGAAACAACGATTGAGGAAATATTCGACAACTTAGGTATGCACGAGATTGACCCGAAGTTGTCGACGGAAGCGAAGGACAAGTTCAACAAAAACCTTCAAGACCTTTATGACCATTATTTTCAAATGTATGGTCCAAGCACGAGATCGTCTTTTGTGAAAAAAACAACTGGTAGGCCGTGCAATGACCCACTTATAAACTTGATGAATGGGATTCGTGAATCGGCATCTAAGAGGCAAAGAGGAAACACATCAAGTAGCGAACTTGGTCGATATAGTGGAGCAAACTATGTTGAGGGCGCAACGGTCGACGAAATTCGTAATATTGATTTGTTGGCTTGGTGGAAAGGTAAACAAAACGAATTTCCCATTCTATCCGCCATGGCTCGTGATTTGCTTGCCGTACAAGCCTCAACGGTTGCTTCCGAATTGGTTTTTTCTCTTAGTGGGAGGGTGTTATCTATGCGAAGAACAAAACTAACTCCCGAGTCTCTAGAGGTTTGCATTTGCCTAAAGGACCATTTGGATGCGGTGGATCGTGTACAACACAAGACGAACTTTGAAGACGAAATACCAATAGAGCGTCATATTCATGATGAGGAGGCGGAGGACGGGGTTTCTTCCGATAACGAAGACGAGGGTGAAGACGAGAATGAAGACGAAGAAGAGTTGTAATTATTTGTTTTGGTAAAATTATTTGTAACTTGTTCAACTAATATTTAGTTTTGATTTGTTTTATTATAATTACTTTTGTTACTCATGATTAATTGTTTGTTACTTTTTTAATAACGACGAACATTTTATTCATCTAAAAAATAACTATTACAAACATTATTAAAACATAAACGATACTAAACATAACTAAAACATAAAAAACAAAGTCCGTCGTTTTAATCCGGGAATACTTATTTTTGGGTTGTAGAGCCGGACGACTCTCCCACTTCCGTTTTTTTAGCTTCCAATCTTATTTTCTCTCGACAATACTTATTCGTATGTTTTCGTAATGTCGAGTTGGACGCTGCTTTAAGAAACTTCGAGCAATATTTGCAACGTGCCAACTCATGTGAGTCGGTCATGAGACACAAATCGTAATGAACCCAAACATCGGGGCATCTTGTTGTTTCGATCACCATAACAACGTCATCATTGGTTGCCATTTGTTGTCGGTTTAAGGTTAATTGTGGTTTGGAGTGTGTTTTATAGTTTTGGGAGTGGTTTAACAAGTACACAAACAAACCTTGCTATTTATAGAAAGAAGATAACCTATTTATAGTTAAAAAACCGGTTCCAACGGTCAAAAACGGCTATATAGCCGTCGGAACCGGTTCCTAACGGCTATAATGTTTAAATTTCAAAAAAAACCGGTGGAACCGGTTTTTACGTAAAAACCGGTTCCGGTTCCACCCTACCCGGTTCCTAAAAGTTTGCATTTCTGGGCATCGGTTCGGGTCGGGAACCGAACCGGTTCCTGACTGGAACCGGTGTCATTTTGTACCCAGGGTGAAAAAAACCAGTTCCGAACCGGTTCGGGTTTTCAAGGTGAACCCGAATTGTGCACGTCTAGTTACCAAAATAATCATAAAAATATGATACAGAAGACTGTAACTTAAAACCCACCAAAGAATTCTTCATCATCACCACTACTCAACGACTCGATTAACTCATCTTCGTCGTCCTCACCGTCGTCGTCCTCCCCTTCACTCACAATCTCAAATATCCCGCCACCACCGCCACCAAAATCAACACCATCCATCAAAAAATCACCATCTTCGTCTCCATCATCATCATCGTCATCAAGATCACTTAAACTGTCTTCATCTTTACTCATGTCATCCCCGTCTTCATCATTTCCAATCAACGCGTCGTCATCAATGTCCTCGTCATCCTCGTCGTCTTCTTCACTTTCAGCATCATCTGGATCAGAATCATCATCTGTAGGCTTACGTCGCCCGATTTCATACACTCGGGCAGATGAATACATTTCGTCTTGATCGTCCATTGTCACCAGCCCGACAAATGAGTCTGTAGGCTCAGTTGAAAAGTCGAGCACGCAGCGGTCTACGGGAATGGTGGCGATGTCTGAGTAGTTGACTGCATCTAGTGTCCGGAAAGCAGAAAATAGAGGGTGTTTAACACGTCGAGTCTGGAATGCTGACGTCACTTCTTCTAGATTTCTTCTTAGAATCGCGTATATCACATCACCACTAGCGTTAAAAGTAATTATGGTTTGGTCCAACGACGGTACACTTCGAAGAAGCCTAAAGTTTCTTAGATCCCAGACTTCTGAATTTATAATTACCTGTTAAAGCAATTATAATATGTATTTAAGTTTTTATTATAAAAAAATCTGCCATACATAGCAGCAAAATACTGTTAAAACATACCTCGTTACCCGCAGGATGAAAACCACCACCTCCATAGTCAGTAAACTGATCAAACCGATGAACCGGGCCTGGGACCCGGCGGTCCCACAATACGCCATTCCACAAAAGCATTATATCTGAAGGACTAAAATGAACCTGAGAATAGGCATGCCCTTTACTAGAAGCACTAGAAGATTGATCGGTCAGTTTCAAATCAGATTTACATGTCTGAACATCGTATAATAATATTTCCCGTCTTGATAACTCAGAAGGCAATGCAGCAAACATTGTCCCACAGTGACTAAACGTTGCCGCCTTAATCCCCTCAAACGAATATTTGGGTCCGGCTGAAACTGTAGGTGCGTCCCACAATCTAACATCATGTGAACTTGAAGAGAGAAGTAGTTGAGTATCGGCAGAAAAGAAGGATTTGACCATGGTCAAGGGAAACTGATGACCCGGGCTGCTTTCTAACATATTATTAGTATTTGAATCAAAAACCTTGAGCTCCCCAGAGTGACTACCGGCGGCAATTTGGGAAGAATCGCCAAGAAAAGTCAAACAAGTCAACAGGCTTCCAGTATCATCCCTACATGTCCGCCATGGTCTGAATCTACTATACACAAACTGGTGGTCCCTTCGGCGGCCATGAATGCCACCATACATATTTCTAAACTCGCGTGTGTTGAGCCTGGCAGTGATATTTGATGGTGCATCAAGGCTTCGTTTCGATTCCGGGCAAACGTGTGGATGCAAAAGGGAAAGAGGCGGTAATGTGGTTATAGGAGCGGGACATTGGCGATGTTGGTGTTTAAGATACTGAACCACAATGGAATCCAAAGTTAATCGCTCGTTAGTAGGATTTTGTGTGCTTTGATTATCATCTAAACCATCAGATATGCCGACACTTGCAGGTGTTCTACAATGATGATCCTTAAAAGATGCAGAGAACATAGGAGTGTCACCTAGTAAAATGTTTTTCCGGCTAGTGCTTGGTGTTAGACTGACAGGAGAACGGAACCCTAGGTCACCAGTATTGAGTCGTTTGTTTGATTGTGATGGTCCAACTTCTCTTAATTCAGTCAACTTACGCTTTAATGGCAATATAATTGGAGTTTTAATAGCACTTTCTGGTTCAACTTGGTTTTCTTCTGATGTGACTGGACCAGCATGCGGTTTCCTAGAAGAATTATTAACTTTGTTGCTTGATGGAGAAGGATGCTCGAGAAAGTAAGGTGTCATCTTCGACTGGGCTCCAGATGCAGATATAACCAATGGTCGTCTCTTTATAGACGAAGATGAATCTTGTTTTGGGTTAGAATCTTCTTGTGGTTTTGGTTTTTCTGCAGTGAGAAATCCAGATGGTGCCCGCCCAGATGGCCACTGAATCTGTACGGATGAGTTCTCCTGACCAGAGGTTTGATATGTCAGAGATGACGGGGCAGATAATGATGGCAGTGGTGTCAACTGAGCCTCTTTAAGAAGTGCAGACGCTGCCGTTGTTAAACCAGATGCCTGTAAGTGCTCATGAATCAGCAGTAAAAGTTCCCTGCAAAATCAAAATAAAAAAACACTGTCAATGAAGAAACAAATACTTAAAACTTTAAAATCACAAAAGATATGTTAATAATTACTTAGAATGATAAGTGATAGGAGTAGCAGCAGCAATCGCAGCTCTCTCAATGCGCCGAAGAGTAGGTGTAGCAGCATCAGTAGCAGCCAATGTACTTGCGCGTCCTGAATTTGTCACAATCTGCGGTACAAAAGTCAAACATGATAAGCTGACTAAATGAGTGGTCAACAATATAATACTAAGTGCTTTTGAAACACTTGATATGCGTACCGCCATCAGCTCAATTGCCACCTGAGATAGTTCTGTTTGCCACCTACCCTGTTCGCCACCTGGCGTCTGACTACCAGAATCCCTAATAAGTTCTGATAACTTTTTACCAACCTACAGCAAACAGAAAAGGTTTTCAATATTGAAACCGAAAAAATCATTCTAGTTTTATGTAGATATTATCATACCTGAAGTTTTGTTAAAATGTGTGCAATAGTATCATCTCTTGCTAAACCAAGCAAGACTCTACATGCCAGAGCACGAAGACAGTCAAGGGCAGTTGATGGTGTTATTATCCGTGGCTGTAGGAGCTGAAGCAGAACTTTGATACCATTATTGGCTCTGACAGCCTCCCTTGCTTGGCGGAAACTTTGTTCCATTTGAGCAGCAAGACCCGCACCACCTGCACCAACACCTAACGATATCCTCCGGTCACCAACTAATCCAGAAGTTGTAAATAAAGGCCCACGATCTGCAACACTAGAATCTCCGTTCCGTTCTCGTGACTCGTTCAAGCTGGCAATGTTGATACTTGCCTCTGTAGAAGCATTAGGTTGGGATGCTGACATATGTCCTTGCGCTGGCATAGTTGGTTTGTTACTGATTGATGGTGGAGGGCAAACAAGATTCACCAGAACGTTCAGTGCTGGCTGAATAATCTGCTCAAACAGTTGAGTTTACATTAATGGCGCAAAAACAAAAAATGCTAGTTTCAAGAACATGAGTTTACTAGCAAGTCGCACATACCTCAGGGTCAACAAAACCAGCATCGTTCACAGCATCAAGGATAACTGCTATGCCAAGACGATCATTGCTCAAAGTAGCACTTACAGCCAGTTTGCGACTATAAGGAACCAAAGTAACAATGTGCAGAACACCCAATGCATATTGAAGCAAATCATGCAAGTATCTTTCGACAGGTGGGGCCTAATCAGAAAAAAAAAAGCGACATCAAAGATCTGACAACGAAAGAGAACTGAAAATAAATAAAGCAAACTATAAAGTTTTCTAAAAGCACACCTGACATAACTCCAACATGGTAATATGGCCATTGCAGTTCAAGAACTTATCAACTGCAGGCCACTGAGCTCTCACAAACGCGGGACCCAGCTTACGATCTTTCTGTATTTGACGAAAAACAGCATCTATAGCCTCATTACTAATATCAAGTGGCTTATAAGCCGCCCGACTACTTGGAACCCGTGCTGCACTTCGAATATTCTTACTAGGGCGAATTGAATCCACGAGCAGTAAAAGGTGTGCTCTGAAATACTGGCGCGGAGCAACAGTTGTGTGGTAAGCAATCTGTTTTCCTGATGATGTCAATACCTCGGTGGGGTCCGGTCATTTCTAAGTGAGTTAGAAGTAGATGGGCCCACTGTCCCTGAGCTAGCCCCAGATCTAACAGATGCTGCTTCACCTAATAGATTTAGAAGCTTCTGAAGACCATCTTGATTATCAAAAGCGTCTAATACTGCTCTAAACACAAAAGCAGCGGCGAAAAATAAAGCCGCATTTTTTCTCGCCTGGTCCTGAGAACATTCTAGAAGCTGAAGAGCTAATGAGATCAACTGATGAATGACATCTGAAGGTAAGGCGCATACTCGTTCCATTATTCCCTAAAAAGCCACCATACATCAAATACTTTAAAACATAAGCATGGAGATATGTGATGGTTAATGAATGAAGTTGAAAAACTTATTTTCTAACAATACCTGAAGTGAACCAATTGCAAACAGACAAGAAGAAAGCCCAAAATAAGTGACCAGCTTTCTTGGGAGTGCAAGAAGCTTTTGTATGCCACCACGATCAACAAATAATGCAGCAAACTTACGATGGGCAGCCAATGCACAGATTAGTTTTAATATATCAGGTAAATGAACTGCAATTTGTGATGCTTCTTTGAGATCAGAATTTTTCTGCAGCATTGCAAGACAGACATCTACACCTTTCTCATGTAACACGGGACCAAGAACCTCAATATATTCTCCTAAGATCTCCAGACATTGTATACAGAATTTTTCCCTTAGCTTTGCCAAGGATTCACTATCAGGGATAAAGAACTCCTCAACTTCCTCACTGGCCTCAGGCTCTGGCTCTTTTGAACTAGCTGGTTCGCTGACATCAGCATTTTGAGTCCTATAATCACCCATGACATTAGATAATTAAGGTTAAAAAACAAAAAATAAATGCATAAAACAGATATAATCACCATTCACCAACCTAGAAACTTCAATAGCATAAGCTGCATCAATAACTGTAGATGCAGCTTTTGATGCAGATAGAACCGCAGCTTCTTCGTTATTTGTCTTTTTAAATTCCTAATCAGAGACAAAAAGAAAATGCTTTATTCCTATTAAATAAACATAAAATTAGAACTAGAAAACACATGGTTTAATCTGAAATGCACACCTCCAACGCGGCAGTCTTAACAAGTTCAGCAGCAGCATCACCAGCAGCTTTAATGGCCTCCACAGAAGCATTTGCTGATCTGGCTTCAGCTTCAGCAGCTCTAACAGCCATCTTCACCAAATCTGAAATATCCTTTGATCCAACTTTACAATCTTGGAAACAGTCATCACTATCATCTCTTTCAAGAATCATATCATCAGCACCAGTTCTTCCAGTAGACTTCTTACTGTCTGCCATACGTTTTAACAAACTCCTATCCTTATTACTCCTTCCTTGTCCTCCAAATCTACTTCCAGATCCTGGTGAATTTAAAGCATGTTCATTCTCCACAACACCTTCATTAACCCTTCCTTTCCCTCTAGATCTTAATAGTTCCCGCAAAGATTTACTTCTGTCATATACCTTTGTTTTACCATCACGTAAATCACCCTCATTTGTTTCATTATCTTCATCCAATCCATCAGGTGGGTCCGCCCATCTTCTGACCCGGTCCCTTTCAACTTGATTATCTGAGGCACCTTCTTCTGATATTCTAGGAGGTTCCACCATAGATGTCTCTACAGCATGCCTAAACTTACCCCTACTATCTTCTCTAGATCTAATAGAAGTAGCAGCCGATGAGCCTTTGTTGTCAAATTGATAATTAGACTCCTTTTGACTTGTATTTGGTTCTCCTAAAACACGGATTCTAAGATACCGCATAAGCTTGGCAGATAACCCAGATGTAAGAACATCTTCAACTACTTGACCTCCACTGCAGTCAACATTGCATAAAGTAAGCGTGATGTAATCGGTAAACTGTAATAACACAAGTATAATAAAGTTACAAAACATACCCAGCCAAACATACTGCTAGAAGTCCAGTTGAATAAGTCTTTAGCATTTCAGAATCCGATGCTTCTCTTACACCAGACCCGTTTTTCCCTTTGGGATCTTCAGACCTGAACGTCCCATCCATCACCCATCCCTTTAAATTATCCAGTACAGTTTCTTCAAAAACATGTGGATACTGCATTCCGAAATTGCAACTCATTAGAAAACCGTTAAAAATTCATTGAAAGTACAAGTTTGATTGAGAATCATACCATCCAAGTCAGTGAACAACTAAAGAGAAGTCTCAAAGTAGCTGCTTGAACGGATATTGAATATCGAATTTCAGAGAGAAACTTCACAGATATCAATTCAAAAAACTCATCATTATCCTGTAAAAACAAATCAGGTCAATTCTTTTGCAATGAATGAATTACTTACTAAACAACCTTTATCTAAATAACATACTGAAATAATAAAAAATACAAATTACCCTTAGTAAATTCCCCAAACGCCCTATGTTATGTGAAGCTCTGCCATTGTTTACAGAGGCATGACCCGTCTTTTCCATGTACCTACACATAAGTTTTCCAAACCCTAAGTCTCAAGTATCAAATATGCATAATAAGGAATCCAGAGAACAACTTCAATTTAAAATATCAGCATTCGCAATATTTAAGCATTACAGCATGAGGTTGCATATGTTATAGATAACAAAATACACAGTTAATTAATTTCAATATAATGCAGGTATGGCCGGTCTCTTCCATGAGCCTACACATAAGTTTTCCAAACCCTAAGTTTCAAGTATTATATATGCATAATACTACAAGCGCAGAGAACCAATTCAATTTGAAATATCAGCATTCATAAAAGCATTACCCATTAGGTTGCATATGCTATAACACAACTAAATACATAGTTAATTAATTTCAATACAACATAAGCTTTCCAACCCCTAAGTCTCAAACATTATATATTATATGCATGCATAATAAATATCAGCATCATAATGTTTAAGCAATACATAATAAGGCTGCATACGTCATAGAAACAACAAAATACACAATTAAGTAACTTCAATACAATACAATACAGGTATGACCAGTCTCTTCCATGTGCCTACACATAAGTTTTCCAAACCCTAAGTCTCAAGTACCATAAATGCATAATAATATATCAGCATTCATAAAACTTAACCATTACCACATAAGGTTGCATATGTTATAGAAACAACAAAACACCAAAATACACAGTTGATTAACTTGAATACAATACAGTTATGCATAATAAGTTTTCCAAACCCTAAGTCTCAGATACTATATATGCATAATAAAATATCAGCATTCACAGTGTTTAAGCATTACATCATGAGGTTTCATATGCTATAGAAACAACAAAATACACAGTTGATTAACTTGAATACTATACAGTTATATGACTCATGACCAATTTTCCAAACCCTAAGTCTCAGATAATATATATGCATAATAAAATATCAGCATCAAAATGTTTAAGCAATACATAATAAGGTTTCATATGCTATATAAACAACAAAAAACACAGTTAATTAACTAATTTCAATATAACATAAGTTTCCCAAACCCTAAGTCTCGGGTACTGTATATGCATGACAATATATCAGCATTCATAATATTTAAACAATACAAAACAAGGTTGCATATATTACAGAAACAACAAAACACAGTTAATTAACTAACTTCAATATACAACATAAGTTATCCAAACCCTAAGTCGCAGGTACTATATATGCATAACAACATATCAGCATAAAACATAATAATAAGGTTGCATATACTATAACAACAACAACAACAACAAAATAAGCACAGTTGGTTAATTAATGAATTTAAAACAAGTACCTGGCTTCTTGAGTCTCAAGAATAGAAGCTAGGGCACGAATATTATTTGGCTTAGGGTTGTCAGGAGCCGCGGTGATCTTATCAATCAGTCCTTGAGCTTTCACAATTAATATCTCGTCTTCGTTATTAGTCTCTTCCTCTTCCTCATCGTCCTCATCATCGTCGTCTTCCTCTTCTTCGTATTCGTCGTCGTCTTCGTCGTCTTCCACGGGAAGAGGAGGCGTCGGTTCCGGCGGTGGCGCCGCAGCAGCTCCGGACGATTGGATATCGTCGGCGGTTGATGAGTCCATAATAATATGAATGAATGAAACGAGACGGAAATTGGATGGTGAAGAGTGTGTGAATGTGTTTGTTTGTTTATATGATCGGCGTGTGAAGGTGAAGGTGTTTGTTTTCCCTGCAAATTTTAGGGGATTGATTGTTGGTTTGGTTGCGAGAAGGTTCCAGACCCGATTACCCGGGCCCGGATACCTTAACCTAACTCATGTATGTAGTCATAGTGTACTTTTTCTTAACAATAATTCTAAGTACGTTTTTTTTACGGGAACCAGAAACTCGACCCGAATTAAAGAATAGGTAGAAAACTCGATCCTTAAAACGATTGGTTAGCAGGTCACTTTTTCCAAGCAAAAAACCCAACACGAAAAGCATGTAAAGGACCTCGAATAATTATGTTTGGAATTTTTGACATTTAGAACGTTAAGTATTGTGACGGTTGAACATTATCGTATCATATTATCAAATAACAAATGATGTTTAGATTTTGATGACATTTTTTAGCAGCAAGATGAACTTTGATGATATATTGTTAATTTTTTTTTATTTCATTTTACATCTAAACCCGAAAACCGAACAATCCAACCCAAACCCGACCACCCCGAACTTTAAATGGGTAGGTTATTGGGTCACTTTTTTTCCAACCAAAAACTCGAACAACTTAACCCAAAACCCGAAAAAAATACTCGAATAGTACCCCCTAAAAAACCAATGACGGAACCAATGACTAGATTTAATCAATTGTTAAATATATATATTTATATATATATATATATATATATAAGTCGGGTTTTTTATAAGAAAAGCCTAAGGCGAGCCCCATAGTTGTAATATGAACAGATAGTAACTTTTTTAATGGTCCTCTAACTAAGAAGTTATGGTGTCGCTACCGACTATAAAATAGAAAAGAAAAATGCTTTATATACTAAGTTTAACTGAATATAAAATATTATCATTTATAACTGCTCATAGTTTTTTAAACGATGTGTGAAAATATAGTTGTGGATTATAAGTTGAGCAACAACCACAATCTACGGTTCAAATGTAGTAACAACATCTTCAATGCGAAATAATATTCTATAAGTGTATGCGTAATGGGGCAACAAATTGGGTGATTTTGAGCGACAATACCACCCCCGTGGGCGATATTGGGGCGATTTCAGGGGGCAGGATACTTTTGTCACCGATTGGGTTAAAAAATATTATTATTTTATTTAATAAACCAATGGCAAGCCTGTAGGGGGTGATTTTGTTTTGTGAGGTCATGAAAAGTTAATGTTTACATACTAAATAATAACATCATTTAGGTTTTAACATTACCACTTTTAACAATCATGTTCAAAAATTTAAGAAAAGTAATGTTGGTGTCTGTGACACCAATATCAATAGGTTTAATTATTTAAAAACTCAAGAATTGTTAAAATACGAAAATGACAAGTGTTATTAGGAGGTTTATGGTCAAATTGTGGACTTGTGGTGGTATACGTAATGGTGACATGTGGGTCTACTGAAACTTAGTTTTTCATACTGTTTTAGCAATCTTTTTTTTCCATACTTTTACGACTCCCTTGTAATATTTCCACCTTGATGTCAACACTATCACCATGACCTTTTGTGTTAACCATTTACAACGTTTTTCTTTTATTCAAGAATTATTTCATCACATGAGGTGGCTTCCGCCTTTTCGGGAATGGCTATGAATAATAGATTATCTGAATCGTGCATGTTCGTTCGTTAAGAGGAAACGACTGGTTCACGAGCAAATATAACTTAACATAGATGAACGAACATAATTGAGAACAACCATGCTGCAAGTAAGACAACACATCTCCTCTCATAAAAAGAAACCGCGAATACGAAGGTTATCAATCACCAAAATGTCAAAATCATGTATGAGGAAGATTCGAAATAAATAATAAGTTACAACAACAAAACGCCCATGACACACACGTCCGTAGTAACCTACTTAAAACACCACTTTTTATCTTTCTGTTCTTTCTTTCCTATGTGAAGCAAACTTTGATGACGTCGGCAGACAACAGCTGCTGGAAAACACAGATGAAGCCTCCAGAATGTCTGCTCTGTATATCACATAATAGAGAGAGTGTAACTTAAAATCTCATCACATCACTTCAAATCCAATTATCTTACTTCAAGTCTTAAATAATCCTTACAACAGCTTAGTCATGTTTAGATTTTTCTAGATTATGCATATCATTAATGCGCATTTAAAAACCAAGTAAATATTTAAAATGCCAAAAACATTAAAAACAGTCTCAAAAATGAAAAGATCAAAATATAGTTTAATAATATAGATTTGCAAGTATATAGAATGCATTATATATTTAGAAAATTGGACAATGATAAGAGATTAAAAGCCGCATACCTAAAATTCATGTAAAATGACCATATTGGCTTCGTGTCTCATTACTTGTCTGAATGCGGTCGTTTAGCCTTGCGACGTGTATGGCTTGGCTTGCTAGTTTTAACGGGCTTCTTAGCAGTCCCACTGCATTCCAACAATAAATTCAGGGAAGTTGTTAGATTACTATTCATAACATGAAATTGTAAGATATGTAAAATAGTGGCATGAAGCATGAGATGATGTTTACTTTATAAGCAGTAAGTAAACAGATGACACCCGAAAACTTACAAAAAGATAGCTGATAAAGCTCTGAATAAAATGATCACAGGCAGTGCCAACAATGCAGAAGCCTGAAAGATAGATATACAGATTAATGCTTGTTTGTAGAAATAGAATAATATGACCGAAAGAGGCAATTTCAAGAGAGACATACAGCAAACCATACAAACTCCTTACTTGCAAGAGATTGTGTAACTTCATGTTTTTTCAGTGATTCTTCAACAGTACCTTGAACCTGATTATGGTATTTAGTTGCAGATTCAAGAAACTGAGCATACGCTTCAACTGCCTGATCTGTGTACGGCTTCAATGCTTCCCGTGCTTTATCAAGGTGAGGTTTTGTTGCAACTGCAACCTGATCAACGTATGGCTCGAAAAACTTCTTTGCAACCTGGCGTTTCATATTATTACTTGACACATTTTTTATAGAGAAAATAGCTAGATTGTCGACTAAAAGTCTAAAACGTACCTGAAAATGAGGGTCCACAGCTTCTTTAACTTTGATCAAGTGTGGAGTAATAACCTCTTTTGACTGAGCATAGACCTCTTTGGTCTTTTTGGTTAATAGTTGCACACGTGGCTCAACATTCGTAATCACAATCACCCATTGTTCCTTTGCAGCAGGAATCCACTTCTGCATAGTTAAAATATAAAGTTATAAACTCATATTGTCAAAATAAATGGTGCAGAAAGGGATAACTAACGATAATCAAGAATATTTATTACGGTTTTGATTGTGTCTATATGAGGTTCGGCCCACTTTTCAGCTTGTGCTTTCGTCTCCAAAGCCTGCCATAATGAAAAAGATATCTTAACATGATTTGAAGTAAACTAAACATAGAAAAGTATCCACAAATAAAAAATTACCTTCTTTGTGAAAGTATCAAGGGCAGGTTTTCCATGCTTAGTCCAATGAGTCTCCAGATAAGACTGCAAATTGTTGATGAGTCAAACGATCAAATGGTCAAACCTTACAACTGCGTTCTTATGAGCTGTGCAGCATATTCAAAGGAGAGTTACCTGACTAGAAGACAAAGTGGCAGCAAGCCAAGGTGGCAACCATGCAGAATGAACCTGGATAGAAAAGCAGAACACATAATAAGACTTAGTCAAATGATCCGGACAACAATCGATCTTCAAAATAAAATATTATTGCCATCTATATGCCAATCTAACACAATTAACAGCACCATAAAACACAATAATTGAGGTTTTAATTACCTGTGTCAATTCTTTGATTTTCTGTACAGCTTCATTCTTTGTCTTCATAAGTTCCTCCTACATAAAATTATACACATAAATACATCACATATTTAACATCTAAATAAGTATGTTAAACAAACATGATGTGAGCATACCTCAGCAATTTTAAGAGCACGCTCGGTTTTCTGAAGTTGTGTCTTCTGTTCTTCAATAGTCTGTTCAAGCTGGAACAAGAAATGGAAAACAAAAGGCTTAATTAATCATTTTGGGCTTATATAATATAACACCTAGCAAACAAATACAATAATACAAAAGCCTACATCCTGAATTTTTGAATCTGCTTCAAGAATCTTCTTCTCCAATTCTTTTGAACGAGTTTCCAAAACATCCCTTAAACCAGCCTTAAGGTCCAATTCCAGCCGTAGTTTCTCCACCTGCAAAAAAGAAAAGAAAAAAAAGATAAACCTCCACAGAATGTAAATCTTTAAATAATTTAATATAAACCGAATCCAATGCGTAAAAACCTGCTTTTCTAACTCCTGGGCTCTTGCATTAGCCTTTTGGACCTGTTTCTTGGCATCTGAAGACCCTTTAACCTATAAAAAGATAAAAATTAATGATGGATCATGCTATCAGTACACCACCCAAAAAAGTCTACACCAGTACCCCTTAAGTGAATCGTATGACCTTTTGTCATACGGGCCATATAATATGGTGAAAAGGTCAAATGACCTATATGGCTTTTGTCAGTGGCCACATCAATCAATTTTTTGTTAATTAAAAGATCATACGGTCATATGATATGATGAAAAGGTCATATGGCTCATATGGCTTTTGCCATTGGTCACATTATGATTTGGCCCTCACCTGACCCATATGACCTTTTTCGCCCTATCATATGGTAGTATGACTATCAAAACAACCTATTGACCACTTTTTGACCTTAATAAACCAAAAGGATGCAGTCATAATTTCATGAACACAATAAACCGAAACATAATTGAACCATGTCCACGTTCATAATCATACCTTAAGAGAAGCTACATCTTTTTCCAAAGAAGCAATGCTATCAGACTTCTCTTTAACCACTTTCTCTTTATCCTCAATTACTCTCTCTTTCCCAGCAATGATCTCATCTTTGGCCCTTAACTCTTCAGTCTTCTTGTCCACAACCAATTCTTCAAAGTTCAAACAAAACATCAAATCCAAACTAAATTAAACACAATTAACCATCTAATTGCTTCAATTCAACTCAGGGTGTAAACAAGCGGAGCGGAGCCTGATCTCGACTTGGATCGAGCTCGAGCTTGCTCGTGAGTACTTTTTCAAGCTCGTGCTCGGCTCGTTTATTCTCTATTAATTATTTTACAATCTATACTAGCTTAGAACCCGTGTACTACGTGGGGTGGAAAAAAAATTAAATACACAAAATTTTCTAATCTTTCTTCACACACTATAGGTGGGAAAACGTATTACATGTTCTAACGATTTAAAAAAAACAAATATATGTAAAAATTAATATATAGTTGGGCTTCAGAAATACATTAATTAAAATTTAAGGCAATTTAATTTTCATTACCATTATTCGAATGAAAACAAAACTCACATTATTAGATTTCATTTAGTATTTTATTATTAGTATTATTATTTTAAAATATGCAGCTCTTTTATCATAATTTTATATATAATAAGAACTATTAAATATAATAGGTTAGAATAATAGGCAAGTCTAGGCTGGCCCGACTGGAGCTTGATATGTGAAGCTAGAGCTTGTTCATTAAACAAGCTTATTTTTAGGCTCGAGCACGGGTAAATCGAACATTACTTGCGAAACAAGTTTCCTAAATCCCTAATTACTCTACTACTGACATAACATCAAACAGAAACTAAATTACGCAAATCAGTAAGCGGAAAACGTAAAGCACAAACCTAGTGAGTGGATCTTGGAACTGAGCTTATCCAATTCGACCCGAATTGCTTCGGATCCATCAGATCCAACAACTACTTCGTCTCCAGAGGCATCAGCTTTAATCTGAGTAAACAACACAGCGAAAGCTAGGGTTAAAAGTAGAAGCGTATGAAGGTTTGAAAGCGCCATGGGTATACGGAGACAATAGAGTTGAGGTTTGAATTGAATTGTATTGTGAAGTCCGTCGTGACAATTAACTGGTAGTTGGGATTTGAAGTGTGGTGCTTTGTTGACTCAAGTATTTAAACATTTGGTCAGTAGGTGTGAATTTGGTCTTTTGTATAATAAGACTGAAGCTTGACTTTGTGACCAAGGATCGATGAAACCGAGGGTGGATTGATTGGGTATGTAATAAGTAATAACCACCAAATAAATGGCTGTAATAATTAGGTGATAAAGTGCCTTAATTTTGGGGAGAATCCTTAAAAATCATCACGTTACTCGAATTTTGGTGATGGTTTCCGCAACAACGCATAGCCTACGACGGTCGGACTTTATGAATATGGCATACGGCAGTCTTTTAAGCCAATTATTTTTACTTAATGCCGTCGGATCTCACAAGATAATAAAGTTGTCTCACAATAAATATCGTCGAATCTCACTAGTCACCATAGATAATGTCGTCTCACAACAAATACCGTTGGATCAACGAATTCTGTGACCGTGGCTTGATATAATTTGTTAAAAAAACCACACTCATGACAACTCCAACAATTTTAGGATTGATATTTTGGAAATTTTTAGGACAAATCAAGATTTTATCGGAGATTTGCTTGAATTTTGACATGTTTTAGATATTTAGCAAATTAATTGATAAGAGAGCATGAAAATAATGTTTTTTTTATAGAAAGAGAGTTACTTTTAAAATATTTCGATTAAATACAAATTAAATTAGCGCGCCAATTGAGATAATCAAGTGGTGTAATTATATATACAGCATAGAGTAGTTATGGTATAGTATAATTACAGCATAGTGTAATTATGTTACGATATAATTACACAGTTACACTACTTGATTCACACATTTAGCACGTTAATTTAATTTGTGCGTTAATTTTCCCCTAGTTTTATATATATATATATATATATATATATATATATATATATAGAGAGAGAGAGAGAGAGAGAGAGAGAGAGAGAGAATAATATTGGCCATTTAACTACAAAGGCCGTCGATGAGTTTTAACTCGACTGATAATCTAATATTGGAGGGTAACTGATATTTGGACTGAATGTGAGGTTTCAAGCTCGAATCCGATTCCAACCATCTTTTACCACAGCGAGCCTTCCAACGGCATGTTTTCTTGGAAAAGGAGATGGCGGGCTTGAACCACCCAGCGTTATTTGCGATTGCGGGCGTATGGGTCGCCTTTTATAAGTAGGTTATCATAAATAGCTGAACTTTATTTGGTGATCGTTTAAAAAAACTAGAATGGCCGAATATTTGATTCATTATTACTAGAATTAGAATTAAGGGATAGTTGGATATGTAATGAGTAGGTATACTCAATTAATTTGTAATAAACCGGTAATAAAATGCTTGGACTTGGACATATTATGACTATTGGTTAGGTTAAAATAGGAGACAAAAGTGAGAAATGAGAAATATTTGTGGACTAAAAAAGGCTCCTCAAAAAAAATTAAGAAAAATAATAAAAAAAATTTAACTCGAGATATAAATAAAAAACAAAAAAAAAGTAAAGAAAAACAAACAAATTATTTGGTTTCAGCTTGTAGCAGCTTAAATTATTTGTTTTCTTTTTGGCTTTTCCATGTCAATTTGATGCTTTGTTTATAGACACGTTTGCTTGGCCCCGAAAATGAACATGACAGACAAACTAGGTCAACCCGAACGAGACTTGAATTGACTTGACACCAAATAATCTACTAGAATCAATCTTTAAAATAGACAAGCATGTAAAACTTTTAGCCTGTTGCAATCATAATCTAGTCAAATCCCAAGGTCACAAACAACAGCAAAAAAGACCCATAAGAACGTTTACAACCTTCCAAGGGCGTATGGTACTTAAATAAAATTCTTCAGGGTCGAAATCGTAAAATTAGATATCAGATTTTGTAGACAGGAGTGATCCCCAAAAGATGAAAGCATTTCCTCATCACCACTGCAGTTGCCTCACACAACAATAATCTGCTCGTCTCCTCCGCAGACCCAACAACCTGCCCAACGTTACCAACGTCAACGAAAACCATAGTTGACTGTTGATAAGTCAAATAAATTTTATAAAATAATTTATCTATACCTGGCACTCAGAGTAGAAGCTTGTGAACTTCTCAGATAAATCATAGAGGTATTCACATAGGACATTTGGTAACAGATTTGTGCAAGCCTCTTCAACAACCTGAAAAACAAAATAGTATGCTTGACCATTAATTAAATGCTGATCATTTTCACTCGTTTTTCTTTTCAAAATTGTATTTACCTCGGGAAACTGGAGCAAATGCAATCCCAGCTTGCGTTCTTCATCTTTCTCCAATTTTATTTGTGCAGCCTGTCACAAGCAATTTGATTCAGTCGTAAATTTAACATCCAATATCCGCTTCAAGATTCCAAAGTTAAAAATTAAAATAGTGAACTATTAAAATGGAACTCTTACCCTCTTCAGTTCCTCGATGTCTTTACCCGATTTTCTTATAATTGAGCATATTCGAGCATGCGCATACAGCAGATATACAGCAGTATTTCCCTATTTATCAAAGAATATGAGCAGCTCAGAAACAAGAATGGCGTGCATAGATTTGAAGAGGGTTCTTTAAGTTAAAATATATCATGTCATTGTATCACAAGCTGACGATTTAAACAAAACTGAATGAGAAAAGACCGTGAGACATACTTTATCATTAAGCATCTGATCAAAATTGAATGTGTAATTGGTCAATCGGTTATTCTTCAGGTCTGCGTATCTGTTAAGAATATAATTAGTCAAACAACAGGTCAAATGGGTTTACTAATTCAAGCAGGTCAAAAGTCCAACCAAAGTATTTCAAATTACTAAAACCATCTATATCATTTTATTAACAATAATTATAATTATTTATGATAAAGCATGAGGATCTTACTTAACAGCACCATATCCAACTGCCTCAGCAGTTTGCTCAAGCTCCTCAGGGGTCCACTCAGCAGCCTTACCTAATAAAATTAAAGATAATGAATAACTTAACCCATCTTATTCATAAATTAGCCTAAAATAAGCCAAATATGGTTTATACCTCTCTCCACAAGAGCTGCTTTACAACGAGTTTTAGCTTCATCAAGCAAATCAACCAACTTAACTACTTCAGTATTACGAGTTCTAAATCTCTTTCCATCTTCACCAAGAACAAGACCAAATCCTACATGACTTGTTTTAGGGTATAAATTCTCATCAGCTGGAAGCCACCCTGCCCGTTTAGCAGCCTGCAAAAGAGAATGTAGTTCCATCAAAATTCAATTTTATCTTTACAATAAACTGTTTCTGTGTAAAGTGACTTACAGTGAAAAACATTTCAAAGTGCTCTCTTTGGCCTACATCAGTCACATAAATTATCCACTCAGCTTTTTCCTCATTAAGACGATACCTACATCCAACACGAAATATTGATTGAAAAGTTAAATCTATCGCTAGCTAATAAAAAAAACTTTATGTAATAACCAGAGAGCCGCAAGATCTGTTGAAGCATAGTTGAAACCTCCATCTCTCTTAACAACTATAAGAGGTATCTTTTTTCCTTCAATAAAGATCACCTGGGCTCCTTCACTTTCTTCAATTAATCCCTGTTTCCTGAGAAGATCTAGGGTTCCAGGAATGTAGGGATTATAGAAGCTTTCACCCTGAAAACAATAAAATCAAACACTAACTCATAAATTCAAAAATACAAATACATGTGTATTTTATATTCAGAAATGAAATAAACAATACCTTTTCTTCCAAGCGCACCCCTAAACGCTGATAAACCTTTTCAAAACCCTTTCGACTTATCTCACAGATTTGTGCCCAGGCCTTTCTGTACTTTTCCTCCCCACCCTATTTCAAAGTTCATAAAATTACGTATAAGAAAGGAGACACCATCTATACACTGAATTACCTACGTTATTTCTTAATGGTTGTGGGCCACAAGGCTAGCTAATTTACCTGGAGACTGACTACCGCCTGTTGGGCTCTTTCTTTGAATGCAGCATCACTGTCAAAACGTTGTTTTGAGGCCTTGTAGAACACCTATCAAAATGTTTATTGTACATGTTATATTGATATCAATTAAAAGTGTAGTTGAAACAAAAGGTTAACAGCATAAGAAGCCATCACATAGAAATCATATAAAATCAAAATTCAAAAGTGTTGTACGTTCAAAGCAAACTATCTTACCTCAAGTTCTCCGATATCCTGATCATTAACTTTCCCATCAGGGAACTTTTCAAATAGGAACTCAATCAACATTCCAAACTGCAAAAAGTAGTAACATAATACAATGAAAATGTGTGTATTATCTATTTACACAAAAAATAAAAATAGCATATATGTGTAAATTGTAATACCGCGTGCTTCTTGGTTCCCACAATACTGATATACAAGATTTAAAATAACAAATATTCACATACCTGAGTGCCCCAATCCCCAACGTGGTTTCTGCGAAGCACTTCAACCTTAGAATACTCAAGCATACGGGCTAGCGTATCTCCGATGATAGTTGACCTTAAATGACCCACATGCATCTCCTTAGCAATGTTAGGTGATGAAAAATCGACTATTGCTCTTTTGACAGAGAGCTTTGGTGCCCATGTGTCTATACCATCAGTTAGCATCTTCTGGATGTTCTGCAGAAAAAAACAATAGCAAAATTAAAGTAAACAAAAATTTAGATCAAGATTGTAATGCAAGTTTGAAAAGGTTGAGAATACATACCTTAGCTATCCATTGTGTTGACAATTTAACATTTATAAAGCCCGGACCAGCTACAGAGCATGATTCTATCATGTCAGATGCTGGAAGATTTCTCATGATCGCCTACACATTAGAAGTATCATATATAACTCGTGTTAGAATACAATCAACTCTACACTATTCATAACATATGACTATTCACTTTCACCAAAAAAACATTATTACCTGTCCAACTGGTTGTGGACCTTTAAATTCTGTACCCTTGCCTTTTATTTTAGACCATAAGCTCATGGCATTGTTGCTGTTACAAAAATGAAACTTTATGCATTAGTACCCAACATTCGCAATACAAATGATAAACAAGCCAAAACTACTAATACTATTTAGCATGTTAAGAGCCTAAAAGGTAATGATTGCTATATCAATATAGAAACAATAATATAAACTATGTGCAAACACGAGAATTAACGTATACCATTGGTAATCACCAGATTCCTTTCTGGAGCACGGAGCAATTAAAGGCACCACTTCTGACTCACTAGGGACAGTAACTTTGAGTGAGACTTCAAATACCTTTGCTAACTGTTCTTTAAGGCTACCGGTATTATCTTCCTGAAATACAAAACTATCATTAATATCTTTGTTGTGTGAATTTATAAATATATATACAGAATGTTTTTCCAAATTTTACGCCTTTGGATTTATTCCTCTTATGTATTTCAAAAACTAGTTTCGACTTTCGATACACACACAAGATGGTATGCGCATGAAAATGTGTAAGTTAAAAGAGTTGCTTACAGCTGTGTCTGCCATGGTTGATGCGGAATGCACACACTTGACTGGAAACTCTCTTTTATATGCTTCTTTCAGTATATCTGTCTAGTTTTGCGGGAACAAAAATATAAGAACTTCACATTACAATTACGCAAATTAGTCAAACGTAGCAATAACTAAACAAGTATCATGTAATTCAATATCCATAATGCAACGCGTATGTTTAGTTTGTTCATCATATCACGAGCTTCGCAGCTATGGATGTAAACAAGCCAAGCCGCTCATGGGCTACTCAAGTTCGACTCGCAAAAAAGCTCAAATCGAGCCAAGCTTAATCGAGCCAGAGCTTTACTTATCGAGCTCAAGCCGGCTCAGGAGCCTATCATTTATACAAGTTTTTATATAATATATTCAACATACATAAAACTATGATATAATATAAATAACTATAATAATATATATGATTTTTATGTTATATACGAAGTTAGAATTAATAAATTCAGTAATAAATATTAATCGAGCCAGAGCTTGAAAAACTACTCACGAGCAGAGTTCGAGCTTTAGAAATGGAAGTCCAAACAAGCTTAACTCGTCTCGGCTCGGCTCATTTACACCGCTAATATGTTATGTGTTTCAATCGAGCATTAATTGACATCACGGTGAAATGCTAACAATGATAGCGTAAATCGTAAGCTATCTGACTCCAAATGCAAACAGTAACTGAAACTGATATACTAAACCTAACGAAATGGAAGCAAAGCAAGCGACAATAATAGAGCCTATAGTGATAGCTTAAATCGCAAGCTATGCGAGTCCAATTGCAAACAGTAACTGAAATTAGTATACTGAGTTAATACAAGCGGCGGAGAAGAGTTTGAACTTACGATTCCGGCACGGCGGTTGTGGTGGGCGGAGAAGAGAGAAGCGAGGTGAGGGGAACAACGATTTTTCGATTAAAAACATCGAGGCGTTAGCTAGCTAGGGTTTTAATTTTCATATTACTTTTTTTTAAAACAATTGTATGTTACACGTATGGTACCTGTACTACTACTAACTGCCACTTTCAGATTTTTAATTGTCGGCCAATGGAATAGAATCGCCTATTGATCACAAGAAGAAATGAACACGAAACATGTATACATGTACACGCCACGAAAACTTATCGTGTACCTGTATCTCGAACACGAATATGAACCTGTTAATACCATGTATACACGATAAAATACGAGCCTGTTAACGTCGCCGCAACAGCAAGGAGGCCGAACTATCAGAGAAAGGGAGATGTGGAGAGGTGTACCGGAGAATCGAAGGATTGCGACTACCAAATATGTGGAGAGGTAATGATATGCATCGTGTTTAGTTGTTTGATATAAAAATTTATGGTTAACTATTTAGGTTATCTAAAATATTATATTATTATATGTTTTTATTTATAAAAAAAATCAAATCAGGTACTTAACAGGTATACGGGTATTTTATCTGTTTAGAGACGAAAATTAGCAGGTCGATTCGTGTCTACCTATAAAGTACACGAAACATGTTAAGCCCATACGTGATACTTGTTAAAGCCATGCAAGTGTGTGTCATGTATTCGTGTATCGTGTCTCAATTGTCAGCTACCTGTTATGTAACACCATGGCTAAAACGGAAACGCCTAAGTGTGACGTACAAATTGCTCAAACACACGTGACACTATTAGGTGACCATAATAACACTATTTCATTTAAATCTTTATGTAACACGAGTTTATCAAATAATACAAGTTGTAACAAGTAAATAAACAAATGCTAAGTTATTCTTTGAATATCCTATAGGCATGTTATGTGTCTTCTAACTTTCATCCTCGTATATTTACACCTGTAACATATGTATAAAATAAAGTCAGCTATGAACATAGCTGGTGAGATTCCCACAGTTTGATATAATACGTAAAGATCATACAATTCATGGACAATTGATAAACGAGCAAGTAGAGTCCTTTCCAGTTGGTATCAACCAACGTACCCGGGTATTCGTGCAAGTAAGGTCCTTTCCAGTTGGTAACAACCAACATACTCGGATAATGAGGCCCTTTTCCACTCGATACAATGGACCTGAGTGCAAAGGGGGCCTATGATCATACTTATTGAGGCTACCACGTGCAAATAAATTCGAGCAAGTAATCAAGTAACACACAAGTCCATATAGTGAATTGTAGTTTGTAATCGAAATCATAATACTTGAGTTTGTAATAGATACATATGCTACCCCAAAATATGAAAACATTGAAAAGGGGTGGTAAGAAAACTCACCTTGAAATCGAAGATAAATATTGCAATATAAACCAAAGGCACGATAACGAAACCGAAGAAACCGAAAATGCGTTAAAGGATCCAAAACTATTGAACTTCTCGAACTATAAATGAAAATAAATACAAAAATTTAAAGACTAACTAACGTGATTATACGGGTTAATTAATAGGCTAAAGATGGCGTTTATTTCTTTAAGGCGTGGATTATTTTAATATTATACGAAGCTTAACGAAAGTTTAATGTTTTTTTTTAATATTATAACTTTAATACTGATATGAGAGTTACGGTTTTACATTGAACGGGTTTTAAATTAACAGTTTAAAGTTGACGAGTTAAGGCTAACGAATCGTAATCTAATTTTAATGATTTAACGAATTGTATTATTTAAATATTATTTCGTCTAATAATTCATATGAGAATTTTATTATATTTACGAAGTACGGATTTTTATCTTAAAACGACTATTTTAGCGTTTATAAATATTAACAAGAAAAATTATAAAGTGAACGAAATGGAAAATAAATATAGTATAATATTAACGGGGTTCATGAACTTAATGAATATGAAAAAGTTGGGGTTTTGGATGAAAATGATAAAATTTATTTATAAAATAATTTTATTTAACTTAGAAAAATTTTATTTGATATTTAATAATTTTTAATTACTATATAGAGTTAATTTGGTTTACAAATAAAGAAGATATCATAAAATAAATTAAAACAAAAATTAAAAGGAGCATACCCGGTTCAAACCCGGGTCTCTCCACCCATACACACACCTTACCATCTGCACTAACTAAGGGGCTGTTTAGCAAGTGCTGAACCGGTAAGAGGTCTGAATGATTAAAAAACTCTGAACCATTAAGTGCTGAACCAATAAGTGTTGTTTGGATAGACATCTGAATGCTGTGCAGAATGATTATTTTACCCCTATGAACTATTTCGAGCTAAATGAAATATCTACTTAGTTAGAGCTCTTAATAAATGTACTGAATGACCAAACTTTCATTATAACCAACCAAAATATATTTTAAAACAAACTTTTATTATAACAAACCAAAATACATCATAAAATTAGTTCACTCAGTCACCGGCACAAACAAATTAACGATAGTTCGCCAAGTCTTCCATTAGAATTTTATTTAATCTCAAAACAAACTTTTATTATAACAAACCAAAATACATCATAAAATTAGTTCACTCAGTCACCGGCACAAACAAATTAACGATAGTTCACCAAGTCTTCCGCTACAATTTTATTTAAACGAAACAACCCCTAAGATTATTGGTATGAGGTCAAAACAATATATATAAGTATGCATAATCAAGTTCATCATCTTCACCTATAAACCCTAGATTTCAATATGTCTAATCCGTTCACTGTTTAAATCAAATTAACTTGGGGGTTTTGTTTATTGATGAACCAAGAATAAAATAAAAAAAACATGAATTATTTACCTGATACATTACGGGTTGACGGAGAAAGAGACTCGCCGGAAAACGGTATTGACGGATTAATTAGATAGCTTAGAGAGTATATTTTATCAAAATGATGGTTGTGGTATGTTAAGCTTATGAATTTCGTATTTATAGATTAAATTAGAACGTATGATGTTTAACTGATCGTTAATGGGTGTTCGTAATTTCCGGCGGATTCCGGAAATTAATCCGCCCTTATTTGACGTTGACACGTATTATTAACGATGAATATTGAATTGTCGTTATTGTCTAAAGTCATTGCGGGTTTTAATTAAGTTTTGACGCGTGATTGACGGGTTTTTGAAACTTGCCGGCGCCGGATTCCGGTGACGGAAACTTCGCCGGGAAAACATGATTTAAGGGGTAGGACAGCTGAGTTTTAATAATAATAATAATAATAATATAATTTAATTAAATTTACATTCTGGCCCTTGAACTTCCAAGCTCTTTTCAAAACTAAATTAAAGTGTAATTTGTAGTTGGGACCTTGAACTTTTAGATATTATAAAAATGTAATAGTAAGTTCTAAATTTTGATAAATTTTTCGTAAGGTACCCGTGCACTTGGATATTGTTTAAATAGAAGACTTTAAATTCCGGGAATTCGTTAATCTAATAAAACAAATGGAAAATGAAACCTAAATAAGCGGGAATATTAAATAAATGATTGCACGACGAACAAGAATGCATTTAAAAGATGACACGAGTCGGTTTAACGAATATGATTCAAATAACAATTAGAAATAATAAACATTGACGAATGTCAAATAAATATGTGACACGAAACTTGAGAATATAATAAGATATATATATATATATATATATATATATATATATATATATATATATATAAACAAAACCGAAACTTTGAAATGGGTCGGGTTTTCGGGTTTGAAAAGTAACGAATGTTACATGTTGCCATATTTCATTTCCCATAAAACACCACAAGTTAATCTCATCCGCTCATTTTTTTAATTCTTATATCACCTCCAACCACCGTTGCCGCCCCGTCGCCCACCGTCACCATTTTATGCAAACAACGCGACCTTAACTGCACGAAACCAATATAATAAACCTGATTTACAACGCTGCTCCCAAAATTATCCATGTTGCCAAATTTGGGAACAAAAATTCTTTAATAACCTTTTCCATCAAGATTGTTATAAAAGAATAAAATTTAAAATTTTGAATACACAAATCATTAGTAGGCTCCATTTAATCGATTAGGGTAAACTCTCCAAATTTGTTCATTTTGGTTCTTGACTTTGGTACACAATCCACGATTTGGAAGACGAAACCAAAACTCAAAGAAGATGGGTTTGAGTTTGGTCATTTTGTTGTTGTTTGGGGGGGGGGGGGGGGTTCTATAGAGTGTCCTATAACTCCATCAATCATATATTGTCACCTCATTTTACTCATCAACTACTTTAAACTACCCTTGAAACCCATCTTTGGTGTCACCGCTCATCTTTCAAGTACCGCAAACCATTTTAACACCACCTGTCTCTTCTCCACACACACGTCTCTATCTCTCATTTTTTTGTTTGGTTGATAGTTACCGATTAAACATCTTTCAAACCCTACCCGAATTGGTATGGGTGGTGTAGCCAAAGGTTAAATACTAATTGGGTGAGTGAACCCGAATGGTGCCCCTACCCCGTTAGTGTTTGTCGTTTTAGTCTTTACTCTTATAGTAGGTAAATTTATTTAAATTAAAGTATTGCTTCTGAGTAAAGAAATGTTATCCAAATTGCAAGCCCAATGCAAAACATTTAGTCCAAAGTACACTTCATCATAAGCTTAATCATTACCCCATCGGCCCATCTGTCTTTTCGGTGCATCTAAAAAAATCTCAAAGCAAGACAATCTAACAGACACCGCACAAACAGGACCAATTCTAACAAACAAGTCTATTATAGGACCAGAGAAACCCGCCTAGGACTCGAACCGAGAATTAACATTAGGCTCGGTTCCCGAGTCTAGTTTTTACCATTAACTGAGTTCGGATCGGTTTTGGCGGGCTAGACTTGTTTTCTCACCCCTACCGTTGATAGAGTTGTGACCAAAATTAGTATTCATAGAGCGTATTGAGTTGGGAAGATGAAAGTTATGGAAGCCATGTTATGGACTAGGAAATTAAAGTAGTGGTTTTGGCCTTTGGGCAAAATAAATCTAGTTAAGGGCGTGGCGAGAATTTAGTATGTTATAACCTTTTTATATAATCTATTAAATGTAAAAACCCAACCCCAACCCCCAACCCCCCCCCCCACCCCCCACAAAACAATCCCCGTCTTTCAAGATTTTAATCTTCACTAAGACTTTACCGGCCATTGATCCTATCGTCTTCCTCCAATCATGTGAAACGGGGTTTTCTTTATAACTACGCGCCAAGTGTTCGAAAATGTCTTTTTAAGTTTTAGTATCGTTTTGTCATATTTTATGACAACTCATTCCTCTACTTTGAACGGCTCATGGCCGTGTCCGTTCCGTGCGTTTCATTGTTGTTCGAATGGTGGAGCCGGAAATAAGGGGATTTCTCGTTTGATCTCTCATCTCAAGAGTGTACACCTTACTAAAGAAGAACGTAAAAGTGTGTTGCGGGAGGCGATCTCTACAGCCATGGCTTGTTTTTGAAAGTGGATGAAACATTGAAGGTGTTGGATCAATGGTTGTGTGGGGATTGCATGAACCTTCAGAGCTTGAAACGTGCTTGTCATCACCCTGATGGCATTTTGAAGTTTAATGATCATGCAATTGACTCGGATACACACATTATTGGGATTTCGAAACCTTTTATCAAGGGCCCCGAGACAACTGTTCATGAGTCCTTCGTGTTGGATGTCTCCCTCCTTGATCGTGTACTTAAGGCACCTATCGTTACCGTCAAGAGTATCCCTCATAGTTGTCGGATAGCCTTTTCGCAAGCTTTGAAAACAACACTCTATAAAGTGGTTGCTCAACCAGATTCTGTTGATGCGTGGGTTAGGCTGTTACTTCTTCCTCGTTGCACTTTACAGGTGTTCAGACCCAAAAATAGGCACAAAAGCAAGTCCGGGAATAGGAAAGCCATGCAACATCATTCAATAATGAGTTCTTTAGCCACATGGGGGAAAGTTGACCGTATTACCATGTTAATTAAAAATCTGTTAAATGGTTCTGGTTTGAGGTCCTTAGGCCAAGGTGACATGGATATTCAAAAGGATGGAGATCTTGTCAACAATAACGTTAAACAGTGTCTTCGAAAAGTTGCGGATGGTCACTTTACTGCTGCAGTAAAGGTGTTATGCTCATCTGGTGTTGCACCTTACAATTCTGATACCACAAAGGCTTTAGAAGCTAAACACCCGTACAAGAAGCCGCTGGCTATGCCGAACATGACTTATTCCGAGCCTTCTCTTGTGGCAGAGGTTGATAGTGTCTTTGGTTGCATTAAATCGTTTCACAAAGGAACTTCGTGTGGTAGGGACGGTTTGAGAGCGCAACATATTTTGGATGCTCTTTGTGGAGAAGATTCGGCTATTGCCACTGACCTCATATGTTCTATCACTGCAGTGGTTAATTTATGGTTAGGAGGGAGATGTCCGTCTACTTTGGCAGAGTTTGTCGCGTCTGCTCCTCTTACACCGCTTTTAAAACCCGACAACGGGATTCTACCTATTGCAGTGGGTACTATATGGAGGCGTTTGGTTTCTAAGGTGGTTATGAAAGGGGTTGGCAAAGAAATGACCAAATACCTTAATGATTTCCAGTTTGGGGTTGGTGTGTCGGGTGGTGCGGAGGCCATATTACATAGCGGCAACAGAGTATTGAGTGAGCGCCACACTGATGGGTCTCTTGCAATGCTTACAGTTGATTTTTCTAATGCATTTAATATGGTGGATAGATCAGCTTTACTTCATGAGGTAAGGATCAGATGCCCTTCTATTTCTTTGTGGGTGGAATTTTTATATGGGCAGCCATCAAGACTATATCTTTGGGATGATAATATTTGGTCCACCACAGGGGTTCAACAAGGAGACCCATTGGGACCACTCCTTTTTTCCTTGGTTTTACACCCCTTTGTGCATCAGATTCGAGACAATTGCAAACTTCTTCTTCATGCCTGGTATCTTGATGATGGGACAGTCATTGTAGATTCAATGGAGGTGGCTAAAGTGCTGGATATCATTAAGGTGACGGGTCCAACTTTGGGTCTTGAACTGAATATTAAGAAAACTGAGCTATTTTGGCCTTCTTGTGATGGTACGAAGTCTCGTGACGGTTTATTCCCTGCTGACATCGGGAGACCATTATTAGGGGTGAAGCTTCTTGGGGGAGTTGTTAGTAAAGACACCGGGTTTATTAAGGGTTTGGCAAAGAAGAGAGCTACTAATGCTGTTGATTTGATGCGTCTTCTCCCAAAACTTGGTGACCCGCAGAGTGAGTTACTTTTGCTTCGATCATGTATGGGTATTGCTAAACTTTTCTTCGGTTTGAGAACATGCCAACCTGTACACATGATGGAGGCAGCGGTGTTTTTTGACAAGGGATTGCGTGAGGCGATCGAGGACATTGTAGTTTATGGAGGTCCTTTCTTTGGAGACCTCCAATGGCGACTTGCTTCCTTACCCATTAAGAATGGGGGTTTGGGGTTGTATTCGACAGTAGAGGCTTCCTCTTATGCGTTTGGGGCCTCGAGAGCCCAATCGTGGGTGCTTCAGGATCACATTTTGCGAGACAGTGGTATATGTGGAATGGATTCTGATTATTCTTGTGCTCTGGCTTGTCTTCGTGATATGATTCCAAGCTTCGATTTTAGCAGTTTCTCTAACGAAGTGACCGCCCCCTCTAAAGCCCAGCATGCATTGGCGAGCACTCTTTTTAGTAAAATTGTTCACGACATGGAGTCACACTTTAACATGACAAGCAGACAAAAAGCCATTTTTGAGTGTCTACAAGCACCACATGCTCAAGATTTTCTTCTTGCTATCCTTATAGATGGGTTAGGCTAGCATATGTCTCCAGTGGAGTATCGTAGTATTCTTAAGTATCGCCTTATGATTCCTCTATTTCCGGTTGATGAGATATGTCCTGTTTGTCGTAAAGCGTGTTTAGACTCATATGGG
This sequence comes from Bidens hawaiensis, assembly GCF_021521415.1. Classification (NCBI taxonomy): domain Eukaryota; kingdom Viridiplantae; phylum Streptophyta; class Magnoliopsida; order Asterales; family Asteraceae; genus Bidens; species Bidens hawaiensis. The sequence goes on along the minus strand of NW_027494400.1, from coordinate 178,426 downwards.
AAGCATGCGGTGCACTGTAAAGAGCTCCCGGGGTTCAAGTACCGACACGGTCTGATTAGGTATGTGCTCTTTGATATATTCAGGCGAGCTGGAATTTTTGTTAAGAAAGAAGCACCTGTGAATTTCCTGACTGACCCGTCGGAGGGAAGATCATCTATTCGACCGGCTGACATTTTGGTGTTTGGATGGATAGGAGGGAAACACGTGTGTGTGGATTTAACAGGGGTTTCTCCTTGGGTGGGCTTAGGGAGTAGTGGTTTCGCGGTCAGTTAAGCCGCATTAAAAGCTGTTTCACGTAAGGTGGCAAAACATAAAAAGGCGTGTCTTGACAACCAACATGTATTTATTCCTTTTGCTTTTGACACTTTTGGTTTCCTCGCGCCTGAAGCTGTGGAGCTACTTACCCGTGTTCAGCGGGTCATGCATAGTAATGTTATGACTCCAAGATCAGCAAATATAGTTTTTAAAAGAATGGGTTTTGCGATTCAAAAAGGGGTAGCGGTGCAACTTGTTGCCCGCTTGCCTTCTGTTTCGATGTAATCCAATAAACAATTAATACGGCAATTATTGTTTTTAGATGGTTTATGTTTACTAATGATTGCCTTCTGCAATGCCGCGACTAAAGATCATCGAGATGAGAGATCTTCTCGGTATTGCAAGATTAGGGGGTATTGCTAGACGAATCTTGTGTAAGTACAGAGGGTTAATTGTCATACTTATAAAGCTAGAGGTTTTTTTAGTTAGTTTTTATCCTAGTTTGATTCAAATAAGAATTTTCGATTGATTAGGATTGCCAGGGTTGTATATGTCGATCTTTGTAATATGTATTCAAAATCATATCAATAAACGAGATTTTGAGTCGCAATAGTTTTTCAAAGTACAGGTTTATTGATCGAAGCTCATCCATGAACTAGTAAGTGTTGTGTGCATTCTATCATTGATGAAAATACCAATTCAAATACTTACGTGGGTTTCCCACTAGTATATAGTTAAAAGACATTTTCTGTAATTTTTCTTTAGTAATAATAACTACAAATATCAAAAATTCAAAATTGATGTGCTTATTGACGAATAATAAATGATACTAACTATGATTATATTAAATATGTGATATATCTACATGGTCGCTATATATACAAATTTATTTATATAAGTTGCAGCCGTTAAAAAAAAGGATGTAAATTACCCCACCTATTTACGAGTGGTATTCTTGTTTTAGGACTCGAAAATACTAATCGAGTTGAATTGCAAAAGAGAAATCAGATTTTGTAGACAGGAGTAATCCCCAAAAGATGAAAGCATTTCCTCATCACCACTGCAGTTGCCTCACACAACAATAATCTGCTTGTCTCCTCCGCAGACCCAACAACCTGCCCAATGTTATCAACGTCAACGAAAACCATAGTTCACTCTTGATAAGTCAAATACATTTTATGAAATAACTTATATATACCTGGCACTCAGAGTAGAAGCTTGTGAACTTCTCAGATAAATCATAGAGGTATTCACATAGGACATTTGGTAACAGATCTGTGCAAGCCTCTTCAACAACCTGAAACAAAATAGTATGGTTGACCATTAATAAAATGTTGACCGTTTTGACCCGTTACCCAACCCACCCAAAGAAAAAAGATGCTTTGAACAACGGTTTTTTCTTTGCAAGATTGTATTTACCTCGGGAAACTGGAGCAAATGTAATCCCAGCTTGCGTTCTTCATCTTTCTCCAATTTTATTTGCGCTGCCTGTTCAAGCAATTAGATTCAGTCGTAAATTTAACATCCAAAGTTTAAAATTAAAACTATTTAAAAATGGAACTCTTACCCTTTTCAGTTCCTCGATGTCTTTACCCGATTTTCTTATAATTGAGCATATTCGAGCATGCGCATACAGCAGATATACAGCAGTATTTCCCTATTTATCAAAGAATAAAGATCACGGGCTTTAACATTAACTATGAATTTATGATGACTTTGTATCACAAGTTGCTGATTTAAACAAAATTGAAATGAGAGAAGATCATTAGACATACTTTATCATTAAGCATCTGATCATAATTGAATGTGTAATTGGTCAATCTGTTATTCTTCAGGTCTGCATACCTGTTAAGAATAAAATTAGTCAAAGTGTCAAACAACAGAAATAAACGAACCGATAGCAGTATCCAAATACTGAAGGTGGCAGTTTCAACCCTTTTTGCCTAGAATTGGTAGGTTTGGATTGTAATTCGTCTCCAAAAGGTCAAAAGGGAAAAACTGAACTAATTTAAATGGGTGCGGGTCAAATGGAAGTCAAGCAGGTCAAAAGTCACCAAAAGTGTTTCAAAATGACTAAAACCTCCTAAATCTATTTATTTGAATGAAACACCTAGGCCTGTAAACGAACCGAACGTTCGGTGAACTATTCGTGAACCATTCGGCGGGAAGTTCGTTTATGTTCGTTTATTTATAAACGAACGAACGTGAAGAAAAAAATCGTGTTCGTTTAATTAAACGAACGAACATGAACACATGTTCCGTTCGTTCATTTATGTTCATGAACGTTCGTTTATGTTCGTTTATTTAAGTTCATTTATGTCTGTTTTATTATATGTTCATTTATGTATTAATAGAAAATAATTAAATATTATCTAGATAAGTCATCTGCTTAAAGGTTATATTTGTTAATTTGTGTTCATTTAAGTATTTTCATTTAAGTTCGTTTATGTTTGTTTGTGTTCATTTACATTTGTTCATGTATGTTCGATCTTTGTTCAGTTTTGTTCGTTTACATTATAAACAAACAAACACAAATGTCCCTTTTTAAATAAACGAACATGAACATAAATATTTGTTCGATTAAGTGTCCGTGTTCTTTTAAAGTTAAATGAACGAACACGAACATGCCCTTGTTCGTGTTCATTCGATTCGTTTACAGGCTTTTATTATTTACATTGATGAATACATCGGTCTCAATATCTAGGCTCTGCCGATTTTATTTGTGTTCGTGAACCGTTCATGAACACATTAATTTCCTTAATGAACGAACACGAACACAAAATCTCGTTCGGTAAGTGTTCGTGAACACGTTATTTTCTTAACGAACGAACATGAACAACGCCTTGTTCGTGTTCGTTCGGTTCGTTTACAGCCCTAGAAACACCCTAGTTTAACTATATAGATTATCATCTTATTGAACATATTAATGATTCATAACACTAAAAAAATAGTTAAAAAGTGTAGACAGTTGCGAACAACCCAGTCGTTTTGTTTGGACATGTATTGAAAAAACAACCAAAATCCGGTACACACACGCTTGACCCCACCAATTTGGCACCTCTACCAAAATGATACAGCTTCATTTACAGAACTTAAAAGTGGAATTGCACAAATAGTTATGACCCTCATTCCGGAGAGAGGGGCATAAAAAATGCAGAAGCAACATGAAAATTTGTGGTACTGCAGTAGGTTTTAACATCCACAATGACGTGAAATCAACTTAAGCAAATACAAAAGTGGCATATTTTATATTTGACCAAAAAAGTGATGGTAACAAAGACTGGGGAATTTGTTTTGTGTTTATCTACACCTCCGTTTAAAAAAGTTAAAAACTTTTTATTAAAGCAAGTCCATCATAAAAAAAACACTACTGATTTTATTGGTATAGGTAGCATGAATATAACCGTAACTATTTATTAAAAAGCATGAGAGTCTTACTTAACAGCGCCATATCCAATTGCTTCAGCAGTTTGCTCAAGCTCCTCAGGAGTCCACTCAACAGCCTTACCTAATAATATTAAAAAAATAAATTAAGTACTTCACTCATCTTGTTTATGATCTATTCTAATAATAAACCAAAATATGGTTATACCCCGCTCCACAAGAGTTGCTTTACAACGAATTTTAGCTTCATCAAGCAAATCAACCAACTTAACTACTTCAGTATTACGAGTTCTAAATCTCTTTCCATCTTCACCTAGAACAAGACCAAATCCTACATGACTTGTTTTGGGGTATAAGTTCTCATCAGTCGGTAGCCACCCTGCCCGTTTCGCAGCCTGAAAACAATTGTTTAGTTGCATTAATATTCAACTTCACTTTACTGTAATAAACACATTTTGTGTATAAGTAACTTACAGTGAAAACTTTTCAAAGTGCTCTCTCTGTCCTACATCAGTCAGGTATATTATCCACTCACCTTTTTCCACATGAAGACGGTACCTACATACAGTATGAAATATTAACTAAATGGTAAATAAAAGGTTAATAAAGATAACTTTATTTAAGAAAACTAACCACAGAGCTGCAAGATCTGTTGAAGCATAGTTGAAAGCCGTATCGCTCTTGACAACTACAAGAGGTTTCTTTTTACCTTCAATAAATATCACCTGAGCTTTTTCAAATTCTTCAATTAAACCCTTTTGCTTGAGAAGATCTATGGTTCCAGGAATGTAGGGATTATAAAAGCTTTCACCCTGAAATTAACAAAATTTAACACTAACACATTAATTTATATATATTCAAATGTACCAATTTTATATCTAGAAAAGAGAAAAACAATACCTTTTCTTCCAAGTTCACCCCTAAACGCTGATAAACTTTTTCAAAACCCTTTCAACTTATTTCACAGATTTGTGCCCATGCCTTCCTGTACTTTTCATCCCCACCCTATTTCAAAGTTCATTAAAAGTACTATTTATACACTAAATTACTAATTATCTGCAAATATTTATTACACAAAGTTGGTTAAATCACCTGGAGACTGACTACCGCCTGTTTAGCTCTCTCTTTGAATTTAGCATCATTGTCAAACTGCAGTTTTGAGGCCTTATAGAACACCTATCAAAGTGCCAACTCAGTCAGAATAACATCAGCTTAAGTATTCAAATGGCATGTCCAATATATAAGATATTATTCATTAGAAAAAAAATTAAGAGATAATTCAAAGCAAACTATGTTACCTCAAGTTCTCCAATGTCCTGATCATTAACTTTCCCGTCCGGGAACATTTCAAATAGGTACTCAATCAACATTCCAAACTGCAAAAATAAAAAAGTAGCATAATAAATATGTGCCTTATTTAGTTACACAAATAATAAAACAATTAAATATATGTGTAATACGTGATATACAAAATTTAGAAAAGAAAAAAATCACATACCTGAGTGTCCCAATCGCCAACATGGTTTCTGCGAAGCACATCAACCTTAGAAAACTCAAGCATACGAGCTATCGTTTCTCCAATGATAGTCGACCTTAAATGACCCACATGCATCTCCTTAGCAATGTTGGGTGATGAAAAGTCAACTATTGCCCTTTTGACGTAAAGCTTTGGTGCCCATGTGTCTATACCGTCAGTCAGCATCTTCTGGATTCTCTGCAGAAAAAAAAGGCGATGAAAACATTCAAGTAAGCAAAAATTAGGTTAATATAGTAATGCATGTTTCAAAAAGTTAAATATATATACCTTAGCTATCCATTGTGTTGACAACTTAACATTTATAAAGCCAGGACCAGCTACAGAGCATGATTTTATCATGTCAGTTGCTGGAAGATTTCGCATAATCGCCTGCATTTTAAAAAAGAGCATAGAAAACCATGTAATTAGTGTTAACCATAAAATATACTTTTCTACTCTATACATTCAACATACATGACAATTCACTTTCAAAAGAAAACAATATTACCTGTCCAACAGGTTGTGGACCTCTAAATTCTGTACCCCTGCCTTTTATTTTAGACCATAAGCTCATCGCATTGTTACTATTACATAAACGAAACTTTATGCATTAGTACCCAACATTCTAAAAAAAAGCAATCAATCAATGCAAATGATGATGCATCCAAAACTACTAATATTATCTAGAACGTGACAAGCCTGAGAAGTAATAACTTATACCATTGGTAATCACCGGATTCCTTTCTGGAGCACGGAGCAATTAAAGGCACCACTTCTGGCTCGCTAAGGGCAGTGACTTTCAGTGAGACCTCGAATACCTTTGCTAATTGTTCTTTAAGGCTCCCTGTATTATCATCCTGAATTATAAAACTATCGTCAGCATCTTTACTGTGTGAGTTTATATAATATAATATACATATTCCGTAATACCAAGACACGTGCATAATAATGTGTAAGTTAAAAGAGTTGCTTACAGGTGCATCTGCCATGGCTGATGTGGAACACGCACACTTGACTGGAAACTTTCTTCTATATTTTTCTTTTGGAATATCCGTCTAGTTTTGCAGCAACAAAATATAAGAACCTCACATTACAATTACGCAATAGAGCAATCAAATTTCGTTCACTTGATTACAAACAAAATTGCTGAACTGACTGAAAAGTAAAGATATAACAATCTACTCGTTTTCAAACGACGCATACATGTAAATATATATATACATATACACTATACACATCTCACCAAGCTACCAATGACTTTGCATATTCCAAATTCATCATCAATGTAACATCTACTAAACAAATATCAGGATATTCGAAAAGCAAGATGTATGTCTAGTTTGTTCATCATATAGTTAATCATGTTCAATTAAAATACAGAATAGAGCCTACAGTCACCCGTTCTAAGCGTCAAACTCCAACAATGATAGCTTAAATCGCAAGCTATCTGACTCCAATTGATTTAATTAACTATTTTCACCTCTAAAATCTAGCTTATAAATTAGTCTTAATTTGATATCTGATTGTCAAATTCATCTACGTACAGAGTTTAATTTGTATTAGGCCTTACCCTGTGAAAGTAGGCGGTGGCGATTGTCCGCCGGCGGACCTAGGGTTTAACTCTCAGTCGTCGCCGGCGAAGATGCGGTTATTTTCCGGGAAAATTCCCAAACAAATTTTTAGTTTTTAGTACCATTTGCAAAAAATTACAGAAATAAGGATTATAAACTAGTCCGTAGTTTGTTGAAACCAATTAAAACTTGGCACGTGTTCTTAAACTAATCGTAACGAGCACGTTCACTAATCATTTACTTATCACGACTAAATAAGTTTCATATCTCATAATCAACGTCCACAAATAATTCGCAAGTCGTTTAGTCGCGACGAGTAGATATTAAGGTTAAACTAGTCGCGACGAGTTAACTACTAAACCCGTGCAAGGAATGTAAACCGGGTAAACTAGTCATCGCGACTAAATGACTTATGAATTACCCGTGGGGGTTGATTACGAGACGTGAAACTTATTTAGTCGTGACGAGTAAATGATTAGTAAACGTGCTCGTTCCAGTTAGTTTAAAAACAGGTGGCAAGTTCTAATTGAATTCTACAAACTACTCGTCACGACTAGTTTATAATACCTATTTTTGAAATTTTTTGCAAATAGTACCTAAAACTAGAAATATGTTTTCATAAATGTTTATTTTGAGAATTTTCCATTATTTTTCTTATTTTTAGGGTTCAAAAGTAACTTATTATTTGTGCTAAGAAGTTAAACTTGGTTCGAGCTCGAAATTAAACGAAGCAGTTCAACTAGGCTCGAGTTTGATTTTGAAGTTAAACGAACTTAAGATTGAGCCGAGCCATGGCCCGAGCCAAGCTTGGATCTAGTTTGGCTCGGTTACAAAAATGAGTCAACTCAGCTCAGATTATTTCAAATCAAGTTTTTAGTTAGTTTTATTCGAACGAGCTAGACGCTCAAGCTTCGAGCCGCTAGCTTAGCCCTACCATGAATAAATTACATGATGATAAATAAACTCAATAACTATTTTTTTCGAAACCGTAACTTTTATAAACAAAACTCCCACACCACACCAAAAGAGCCACCTTCACAACCGAGGGAAGTCGTAAACAAAAAACAAAAGAAAGAAACTACATGAGCGAAAATGTACACCGCTTCGACCAATTTATTTGTAGACCTATTCTTGTACCAAATAAAACCTATCGACTTTACGTCTCCAATCAACTCTTATATCTTAACCTCTTTTCCATCAAAGACTTTCTCTCGTTTCTCGCCTTTCAAATCTCCAACAAGCAACAACCACAATCCCGTGAAAAACTTCATTCTCAACTTCGCCAAACTCAATAGACTTTTAGAGCTTGGATGTACCAATTTTATTTATTAATTAAATATGTAGACTTGTTTTTGCTCATTGAAGTTTGAATTAGAGTGTAATAAGTTTTGTATTCGGGTCTAATTAGATTTTGAAGTTTAAATTAGTATATATTATTCGAGATTGTGGGTTATCAAAGGATTTGTAAATTTAAAGTTTAATGGAATTTATAGAGAAGCTTGTGATCTAAAATTCCATTTTGTGTTAATCTATTCGGGTATCCAAGATTTCATATTTTGGATAAAAAAATAATTTTACTATTTTGATATATTTCCCAAATAAAAGTGGCCTTGCTATACGATCAAAAGTGCCCTTAGGGTATGCTTATTCAATCTGGTTTTTATTGGTTTTGATTTTATTTTGCTCTACCCAATAACAAAACATATCCACATTAGCAATGTATCTAACCAAACCTGATTCAACTGATCATTAGGTTTAGTTTTTTTGTAAAGCAGTTGTCATCTGTTTTATTTAATCGACTATGTTCGGTTATCCGAAAAGCAATACTTTTGGAAGCGATAATCGAACTAAAACCAAATTCACAATTCATACACGGTTAGGAACCGAATTCACAATTTGGTTCGGTTTTTCCGGTTACAAATACGATTTGATTAACTTTTTGGTTTTTTTTCATACCCCTATAAAACTTTAAACAAAAACACACACACATCATACATATGAATATATGATGATGACGAATCATAGGTTTTGGCTATTTCAAATTTCAATCATCCGAGCCATCAAACATGTGCTAGTGCACATATGAGTAGACAATGATGATAAAATACCTAGTAAATGCCTAGGATTAAAGGTTAGGGTTTTAAATGTCAATTAAGATGGATAAATAATTATTTAACATGTACATAAGAAACTTTAATACTTGTCGTTGTTTAGAAATAAGGATCAAACGTGATTTTGTTTGGCAAACAATAGTGTCTCAATACATGACTATAAAAAGGAAATTGCTAAACCCGTAGTTTGTAATTGAAATGTCACATAAACATGTCAAAATCATATAGAAATGCATGTGATTTGTTGAGAGGCAGGTAGCCTTTGCAAAACCCGTGTATAAACACTAACCTAATTCACAAAACTAATTTAAAACATGTCAAAATCTTATAGAAATACATGTGTTACGGTAATAATCATGATTAGTAATTATGTTTAAAACATGTAAATTAACATACATATATATTCTCATAAATATAAATCTTGCGTATTCAAAGCTAACTAAAGTTTTTTTTTCTTGTTACCACACTACTTTGTAAAAGTTTTTCATTCAATGGTATGGTGTTTCTTCACATACTCTCCCTAAATAAAACTAGAAAATAAACTTTAGCTTATATTTATTACCGTAGAATTAAGGAGATAGCGCAGTACACATACTAAACCACATACTGTTTTATCTGGCGTATTGCATCGCGACAGGTCAATAAAACCCGGCGTTAGTAAAACTCAAGCGTTGATTCGGTAAATCGGCGCGAACTAGGTCGGTGTTGGTTACGTGCGTTATTGCACTGGAAGTAAAACAAAAAATAAAGAATCATAAAAATTGAGGTGGAACAATGAGGCGGCATCGGTGAGTAAAACTCAAGTATTGGTAAAAACCGACGTTGTCGAATGTCAATCCCGGGTGTTGAGGCGGTAAGTCTGCCCAAATTCGGTTGTTTCCATCACGTTCGTTGCGGTACTAGAAGCCAAGGCTCAAAATGGTTGAAAATATTTTAGCCAACATTATTGTGAAGAAATGGGTGATTGAACAATTCTATCATGTGTCGTACCTTACATCTTTTTCATAATTGCATGATATGTATGTTGTGCTTCAGGTAGTCCATCCTCATAACTGTTACAATGTTTTTCTTGAGACGGTCATACAATATATGTTGATATGCATATGGATAAACTGTTACCATTTAGATAGTGGGCCTTGCGGCGGTGAGTCAACAAAAATTTTGTTGGTCTCAATTACGTTTGTTACGGTACCGAAACTAAAACAAAAAGGTCTACAAAACCCGAGCGTTGTTTGTCCTGGGCGTTGCGACAGTGAGTCAACGTGAACTCGGTCAGTCTCAATTACGTTCGTTACAGTACTAGAATTAAAATAAAACGTCGGTAAAACTCGGGTGCTGCGGTGGTGAGTTGACAAAACCTTAGTGTTGTCGGTCTCGGGCGTTGTGGTTGTGGTTGTGATGTGATTTAGTATGTGTACTGCGCTATCTCCTTAATTCTACGGTTTTGATCTTGAAATTTGAGTTGATTTTGAATTTTGATACATTCTTTGATTTATGATGTCACAACCGGTAACATAAAAGGCATTTTTATATTCTGTAATCGAGATTAAGAAATGTTTAGAGTGGATTATGAGATGAAGGATTTGTAAATTAAATATATTATTTTTATGCTAAGAATGAAAGGATTATAAAAATGGAAAGCACGTGCGAAGACAAGCCGAATAAAGGAAATTCGATGATTATAAGTTATCAATAAACGAATATTTTTGGTTAAGTTGAGAATTATCGACCCGAAATTTGAAAATAAATTCATGGGAAACTACACTTGAAAGTCGTAGAGAATTGAAAATGAGGAGCATAGGTGGAAACGTGACCCGATTCTGAGTTATAGTGAAGCAAGAAAATGTAAATTGGTGTTTCAGTAGTGGTTGTAAAATCCCATGTATCGAGGAGATAGTAAAATAAATACTATCATTATATTCGAGATTTTATTGGATGGATAAAATAACTCGAATAGATATAATAAATTTGGACTGGTTATTTTGGGAAAAATAACGACACTGTTTTTATTAAGATCGGAGTAACACGGAAGACAATAATTTATTATTGGGAATAATAAATTAACTAGGCAAATTTAAGTCAAAAACAATATATAATTGGAAAATATAACGTCACTTGATGTAACGGGTTCGTTGGAGCAAGAGACCAGCACGCAAACAAAGACTGCGGGAGAAAAAACCCATATATAACCCCCTTTACCTCACACTCTCTTCATTCTTAAGTAATGTAGAGAGAGAGAGAGAATAGAGAGAGGTCAGAGAGAAAAGGTGTCACGCCCCAACCTAAGGCGGAAATGCCGGGGCGTGAGCATGATTGTTCACAGCTCAAAGGTAACATCATAAAATAAATGACAATATCTATTTAAGTTAATTAATTTATTCCAAGAGTGTACACAATATCCAAATATGACAAAATAATCCAAATAAGTAAATATGATCCAAACATAAACTTAAATAATGATTTTCTTCATTAAACCCTAAGGTCTTGTCTAGGTGTCCAAACTTCCACCTTCAATTCGCACGATAACCTGCATATGCGTAGAAAATATAATAGAGTTTGTCAACATAAAGTTGAGTGAGATTATCACTAGTTTTACAATGATATGATATAGTATGATAAATAAGCAAAACGTAGTAAATTGCGGTAAGTAAATCAAACCATAAGCAAGTAGTTAAACCGTTGCCAAGCGAATCAGGCGTTGGTAAATAGTATGATCACTGTAACAACTCGGTTTTCCACAAATTGATTCGAACCCGTTAATCGACCCGTTTTATGTCGGGAAGTTTTAACACTGAAAATATCGCGTTTATCGAGAAATTTTATAATTGTTTATTAAAGTTATTTAATATATATTCAACTTTGGAAAAAGTACATTTTCAACCCAAATATAAAGTTTAATCCCATAATGTTTCCATCTCCAATTCATAAGGACTAAACTGCAATTTTTGTAGAATATCTTGAATACCCAATTATCAAACCCGTTAGCCCATGAATCCTAAATCCGAATACCCATATACCCGTGACCCGTTTAGATTACTTGAGCCATAATTATCGATCTAAACTAGGAATCGAATCATGTTTGTAATTATTCTTACCATTTGCAGCCTAATCATCATCGTTAGTTAGGAAACAAGGTCAAACATAATGCGTATTGACATATTCTATAAACCGACCTAACCGAAAACCAATTATATAACTTACGATTGATTATAATCAACTTCCCCGCATCTGTATCATCTATATAATCCAACGATCCAAACCCCTAACCCTAATTGCATTAGTTCTAGCCGAAACCCCCTGTTCTATCTTGTTATTGCCGCCGGTGACGGGTTCGTCGTTTTCACTGAATTCATCCTCAATCAAGGTAATTAGTTTATGTAACAAATTTGTATAACAGCAATATACAATAACCCTAACATTAATTAAACGAAAACTGAACGGATTGATTGATTGAAAAATCTAGGGTTTCATAATCAATTTGGTTCTAAATATATATTGTCCTGTTTACACTTGTTAACCAACTGACACCCTAGCACAGATTAAAGGTGCACAAATCGGTTTTTTTAAAAAAACCGGTTCGGTTATTAACCGGACCGGTTTTTATTGGCCCGGAAAAAAACCGGTTCGGTTAATAACCGGACCGGTTAATAACCGGTTTTTGTATGTCAAAACCCTAACCGGTCTAACCGGTTAGGACCGGTTTAGAAACCGGTTAATAACCGGTTAACCGGTTTTTTTTTTAAAATAACCGGTTAATAACCGGTTTTTTTCATAATAACCGGTTTTAAAAAAAACCGGTTTTTCCATTAACCGGTTCGTTAACCGGTTTTGGATCTAAAACTTGTAACCGAAATACGAACCGGCGGTTTGTAAACCGGTCAAACCGGTTTTAAAAAACCGGTTTTCGTAAAAACCGGTTTCCGGTTTAAACCAGCAAACCGGTTCCCCAACCGGTTTTTTTGACCATCTCTAGCACAGATGGCTAGGGTGTGTGTGTGTTCAATCCAATGAGCCGGCTGAGGTCGCAGGTTCGATTCTCGGCCACCGATTTTTTTGGTATTTTTAGTTTCTTATTGTTTTAATTGGTTTTAAATGATTTATAAAATATTATAATTAATATTTAGTATTAAATAAATAATATTTTAATTAAACCGACATCATGATGTTAACGTTTCGTGTCAAAAAGCTTGTTACAAATTCTTGTGTATCTATGTATGTGTGTGTGTATATATTAATAACTCATCATTTTTATTAAAAACCGACAATAATATGGATGTTTCTCGTCGTAAAATGCTTTTATGAATTTGCTCGTATTTATTAGATATATATTATATGTGTATATATATATTATTTTTAAAACAAAACTATAATAAATGTATTAAAAGTATTAGAAGTGTTAATTATATTTTTACCATCGAATTTCGTTAAGGATTCTAAAATATAAATTTTAAGATAATTATATATTTAAATGTTTATTATTATAATAGGTCTCAATTCATATTTATTTAAATTAATTATTCGTAAACCCGATTTTAGGACAAACAATGATTTTTATAATTAAATAATAATAATAATAATCCGTAGAGATCAATCGTTCACTCCATAATGTACCTAATCATAAATATAACTCAAATCATATCGAAATCCAAAATTCGTTATACGTATCATATCATTTATAATTCACTCATAATTATCTATACTACGTTTAGAATTGGTGTCGGGGTATGGTACTAAGAACCCTAATTTATTGTGTTTTGGGCTTATTTTATTATATGGGCTAATACATTTGTTTTTGGGCTGAGGGGGTTTTGTAGAGGTAACCCTAACTGGGCTAGGCCCATTAGGGTACCATGATGGTGGCCATGAGGCTCCCTATATAAGGAGGTCTCCACCTCCTTATCAAGGGCTGGCAAATAGCTCAATAAGAGCCACCACCATATTTTTGTGTCTGTGAACAAGAGATCCTCTGGATTTCTTAGCGGTCACCTCCACACCCCCAAAAGTCACAGCAGGTCACAGCAGCGGTCGGAGCAGAAGCAAGCAAGTCGTGGTTCGTTCATCTCGAAGTCCGTGGAAACATCGTCATGGGTCAGGTCAGATTCATTTCACGTTTCTACATTTGGCGCCATCCGTGGGACGGCAATGATCCACACTTCGCTTCTCGTTTCGGCCCTCCGATCTGTCCATCAGCATCTCAGATCTACGGATCTGTTCATCAGATCTACGGATCTGTTCATCAAGATCTACAGATCTGTTCATCAAGATCTCAGATATACGGATCAATATTCCGGATCTGTTCATCAATATTCCAGATCTGTTCATCAATATCTCAGATCTGTTCATCAATATTGCAGATCTGTTCATCGATATCTCATATCTACGATTTCTTCTCTCAGATATGTTCTTCCGTAGATCTAAAAAATATTTCCATATCTGGAAATACTATCAGATCTGTTGGAAGAAAAACACAAGAAGAAATACTATCGGATCTGAACAATGATCTGGAAATACACAGGAAGAAATACCCGATATTTTGGGGAAAACCCTCATATCTGTGCTGAATTAGATCTGGGTTCGCTCACGCGTCAAGCATGCTCAAACATCAAGCATGCTCAAACATCTAAGTATGCTCACGCATCGATGCTCACGCATCAAGCATGCTCAAACATGCGCGCAGGCACCGAGCGCGCGACAAGCATGCTCAAACATCAAGCATGCTCAAGCATCAAGTATGCTCACGCATCAATGCTCAAGCATCAAGCATGCTCACGCATCGATGCTCAAACATCAAGCATGCTCAAACATGCACGCAGGCACCGAGCGCGCGACAAGCATGCTCACGCATCAAGCATGCTCAAGCATCAAGCATGCTCAAGCATCAAGCATGCTCACGCATCGATGCTCAAGCATCAAGCATGCTCACGCATCGATGCTCAAACCTCAAGCATGCTCAAACATGCGCGCAGGCACCGAGCGCGCGACAAGCATGCTCAAGCATCAAGCATGCTCAAGCATCAAGTATGCTCACGCATCAAGCATGCTCACGCATCGATGCTCAAACATCAAGCATGCTCAAACATGCGCGCAGGCACCGAGCGCGCGACAAGCATGCTCAAGCATCAAGCATGCTCCAGCATCAAGTATGCTCACGCATCAAGCATGCTCACGCATCGATGCTCAAACATCAAGCATGCTCAACCATGCGCGCAGGCACCGAGCGCGCGACAAGCATGCTCAAGCATCAAGCATGCTCAAACATGCGCGTAGGCACCGAGCGCGCGACAAGCATGCTCACGCATCAAGCATGCTCAAACATCAAGCATGCTCAAGCATCAAGCATGCTCAAGCATCAAGCATGCTCGAGCATCAAGAATGCTTAAGCATCAAGCATGCTCACGCATCGATGCTCAAGCCTCAAGCATGCTCACGCATCGATGCTCAAACCTCAAGCATGCTCAAACATGCGCGCAGGCACCGAGCGCGCGACAAGCATGCTCAAGCATCAAGTATGCTCACGCATCAAGCATGCTCACGCATCGATGCTCAAACATCAAGCATGCTCAAACATGCGCGCAGGCACCGAGCGCGCGACAAGCATGCTCAAACATCAAGCATGCTCAAGCATCAAGCATGCTCAAACATCAAGCATGCTCAAGCATCAAGCATGCAGCATCAAGTATGCTCACGCATCGATGCTCAAGCATCACGCATGCTCACGCATCGATGCTCAAACATGCGCGCAGGCACCGAGCGCGCGACAAGCATGCTCAAGCATCAAGCATGCTCAAACATCAAGCATGCTCAAGCATCAAGCATGCTCAAACATCAAGCATGCTCAAGCATCAAGTATGCTCACGCATCGATGCTCAAGCATCAAGCATGCTCACGCATCGATGCTCAAACATGCGCGCAGGCACCGAGCGCGCGACAAGCATGCTCACGCATCAAGCATGCTCAAGCATCAAGCATGCTCAAGCATCAAGCATGCTCACGCATCGATGCTCAAGCATCAAGCATGCTCACGCATCGATGCTCAAGCATCAAGCAAGCTCACGCATCGATGCTCAAACCTCAAGCATGCTCAAACATGCGCGCAGGCACCGAGCGCGCGACAAGCATGCTCAAACATCAAGCATGCTCAAGCATCAAGTATGCTCACGCATCAAGCATGCTCACGCATCGATGCTCAAACATCAAGCATGCTCAAACATGCGCGCAGGCACCGAGCGCGCGACAAGCATGCTCAAACATCAAGCATGCTCAAGCATCAAGCATGCTCAAACATCAAGTATGCTCACGCATCGATGCTCAAGCATCAAGCATGCTCACGCATCGATGCTCAAACATCAAGCACGCTCAAACATGCGCACAGGCACCGAGCGCGCGAAAAGTCAACCCACAAGATACAGACCAAGGCTTAAAATCAAGATGTCATAAAGACAGCCAAAACCTATGCTCATGACGCATAGCACATGCTCAAGCAGGCTCAAGCATCAAGCATGCTCAAACATCAAGCATGCTCACGCATCACGCATGCTCACACATCACAGATGCTCACGCATTCAAAATCTCTAGATCATGCGCGCCACCGCGGATCAACTTCGGATACCGCATGCGCGCTCCCGGCGATCACTCTTCGCCACAGCGGTTTGCATTCGCGCCACCGCATACATGTTTTTGCATACATGTTTCACACTTCCTTTTATTAATTTGAGCAATATGACAACATTATATTGACATCAAACTAAAAATAAAACGAAGTAAAACATACATGCGCGAGCTTCAAGCTCAAACGCGTTGACGAGTCTTAACTCTAAAACGTCAGGGCCTTAGCCCAAAAATATGAGCCTTAGCTCAAACTTAAAGATTGGGAATCCTCTTAAACCCACAGGCCTCGCGCCAAGGGTGGAATGCTCATAGACCCACAGGCCTCGTGCCAAGGGTGGAATGCTCATAGACCCACAGGCCTCGCGCCAAGGGTGGAATACTCAGACCCACAGGCCTCGCGCCAAGGGTGGAATGCTCATAGACCCACAGGCCTCGCGCCAAGGGTGGAATGCTCATAGACCCACAGGCCTCGCGCCAAGGGTGGAATGCTCATAGACCCACAGGCCTCGCGCCAAGGGTGGAATGCTCATAGACCCACAGGCCTCGCGCCAAGGGTGGAATGCTCATAAACCCACAGGCCTCGCGCCAAGGGTGGAATGCTCATAGACCCACAGGCCTCGCCCAAGGGTGGAATGCTCATAGACCCACAGGCCTCGCGCCAAGGGTGGAATGCTCATAGACCCACAGGCCTCGCGCGAAGGGTGGAATGCTCATAGACCCACAGGCCACGCGCGCCAAGTTTTATTATTCTTAGCTCGTAAGTCGCCGCGCGCGCCAAGCTTTATTATTCTTAGCTCGTAAGTCGCCTCACGCGCCAGCTTTATTATTCTTAGCTCGTAAGTCGCCTCACGCGCCAGCTTTATTATTCTTAGCTCGTAAGTCGCCTCACGCGCCAGCTTTATTATTCTTAGCTCGTAAGTCGCCTCACGCGCCAGCTTTATTATTTTACAGCTCGTAAGTCGCCGCGCGCGCCAAGCTTTATTATTCTTAGCTCGTAAGTCGCCTCACGCGCCAGCTTTATTATTTTACAGCTCGTAAGTCGCCTTGCGCGCCAGCTTCATTATTCTACAAGCTCGTAAGTCGCCTCGCGCGCCAGCTTCTTTATTATTACAGCTCGTAAGTCGCCATGCGCGCAGGCTCTCATTATTCTACAAGCTCGTAAGTCGCCTCACGTGCCAACTTTATTATTTTACAGCTCGTAAGTCGCCACGCGCGCCAAGCTTTATTATTCTTAGCTCGTAAGTCGCCTCACGCGTCAGCTTTATTATTCTTAGCTCGTAAGTCGCCGCACACGCCAGCTTTATTACTCTCAGCTCGTAAGTCGCCTCGCGCGCAGGCTTTTATTATTCTCAGCTCGTAAGTCGCTTCGCGCGCAGGCTTTTGTTATTATAGCTCATAAGTCGCCTCGCGCGCAAGCTTTATTATCAGGCCCCGTGCCACTATTATTATGATGCGTGCTATATCTTATTCATACTAGTGCACCATCATCATCATAAGGATCACAACATGTCACCATCATGGAGAAAACCTCCCAAACTCAAAGACAAGGCCGAAGAAAAGGGAAGAAACCGCCTCACGATCTAACACACCTTATAAAGTCCAGTGCTCCACCTAAACGCTTGCACGCCTAGGAGCAACACTGCACTTGGGGGGCTTGTCGGGGTATGGTACTAAGAACCCTAATTTATTGTGTTTTGGGCTTATTTTATTATATGGGCTAATACATTTGTTTTTGGGCTGAGGGGGTTTTGTGGAGGTAACTGTAACATCCTAAAATTTTTATATTGATAAATAAAAGAAAGTTATGTTTAGTAATTTCACGTTTTAGTTATTTAATGTCGAGTAAGGAACGGGTCTTGGGCTTAGTTATTTTATGAACTCGGCCTGTCTCGACCCGTAGGAAGCTAACCCGAGCCTAACCAAACCCGTAGTATATAAACGAAAGTTCTTGACACTTCCACCATTTTCACCATCTTCCTTCACTTACACCCACCCAAACACTCTCATTTCTAGAGAGAGAAGCTAGAGAGAGAAAGTTCTCAAATCACAAATCCGAGTCCACAATCTTGTTCCTAATCGTTTTTGGTAAGTCCCTCTCGAAAATCATCCGTTTTCATAACCATTTTCGACCTCAAATCGAGCAAAAACTCCCATTTTCGTAACTTGAGTTTTCGGGTCAAAAACCGCCTTGTTTTGGTGTCAAAATGCAAGCTTTTGTGTTTAAAAGTACTAGGGATCGATAGCCCTTTCAATCCCGAGCATTTCCATGTCAAAAACTTCGATTTTGGGTCAAAAATCTGGAAAATCTGGAAAACCCGTGGGTTTCTCCGTCGCCCAGCTTGAAGGAGTCGAATCAGACTCATTCGATCGAACCAGTCGATCGAATCAGTCCATTCGATCGAATGCGTAGATCGAACAAGTCCAGTCGACCGAATAGGGAAGCAACCGAATGGTCTCCAACTCATTCGATCGAATGAGTTTTGTATTCGATCGAATGAGTGTTGTATTCGATCGAACGTGTTCCTATTCGATCGAACGTGTTCCTGTTTGATCGAACGTGTTCCTATTCGATCGAACGTGATGTATTCGATCGAACGTGTTCCTATTCGATCGAACGTGTTCCTATTCGATCGAATCAAGCCAGAACCAAGCTGTTTCCAAGTTCGCCTAAGGTTTAACTTCGCCTGAAGCGAAGTTCGTCTATAAAATAAATTAAAAACCTAATGGAAAATGTGTTAAGGCAGTTATCGAAAATAAAATTTTTCCAAGCTGACCTGGCAGCTTAACCCCAGCCAGGGGCTCTGCCCCTTGGACCCCGCTAGGGGCTGCCGCCCCTAGAACCCCGCTGCCAGGGGCGCTGCCCCCCGGACCCCCGTTCGTTGTGGGTCATATATATATAGAAATACAAACGAGTAGCAGTAGTTAATTGATATGTGTAAATATTATACAGTTAGCCGAGCCCAGTTAAAGAAAGGAATTACGATCAACGGCGAGCGTAACAGGATCCAGGTGAGTTTCTAGCCCCATTCCTTGTTATGTTTTCGGGGCTGTGTGCATACTTGATGTGTTGTTAATACATTTATCCAAAGTGATAAGTGTATGCCATAGGTGATATATGTGATATGTATGAATGATTGCTTGATGGTTCGTGAACGATCTTCGGATATTGCACGTACTGTCAGGTTGTAACGTTATAAATATGGCAAGTATGATATGTATGTTTATGTGTATGAACGTAAGAAAGTTAATAAAAGAAGGAAATGACGGTTGTATGGTTATATGGTTACAAAAGGGGTACCGAGCCCTAATAATACTCGAGGTATGATGTATGGTTGTATGGTAACGAAGAGGGAATCGAACCCTACTAATATTCGAAAACATGGGACCAGACCCTAATAATATCTGTGATGTTAGGGACCAGACCCTAATAATATCTGTGATGTTAGGGACCAGACCCTAATAATATCTGTGATGTTAGGGACCAGACCCTAATAATATCTGTGATGTTAGGGACCAGACCCTCATAATATCTGTGATGATAGGGACCAGACCCTTATAATATCTGTGATGTTAGGGACCAGACCCTTATAATATCTGTGAGGTTATAGGGCGAAAGGCTCTTTAAAACGTATGATTATGAATGTAAAGAAAGTATGTAAGTAAGAAAGAAAGTATGTAAGTAAGAATGAAGGTATGAGTACTTATGTGTGTATGAAAGAAAGTTATGAGGTTAAGTACGTATGTATGTAACAAGGTATTGCATGGTAGTGTATGATTAACTAGAACTCACTCAGCGTAGCTGACTTTTAGTATGCACGCAGGTGAGTAGGTTGAGACAGCTGGCTTGAGTGGAGGACACATGGCAGAAGACTAAAGCCTGGCATCTGAAGATCCGATATGTTTTATAAGTTACGTTTTGATTTTGAAAGACATGAGGAATGTTTAAAGACATGATTATGAATTGATATGTAATGTTTTATGAAAGTTTTATATTCCGCGTAAAGTTTTTAATTAACTCTGATATTTAGAACTGTGTTTATGAGTAAATCCAACACGAAAGTAGGGTTACCGGTAACGGGGCCTTACAAGTTGGTATCAGAGCATAAGTTCGAGAGATTTAAGCATCCTACATGCTTAGACTCGAACAGAAAATGGGATTTAAGTAAGAAAGGAAAGAAGATGCCAGTTCAAGAATGCCATGTGTCGCTCAAGCAAGATCAGTAAAGGTAAAGTGTATTATTAAATGATATATGATAATGAGAAAAGAAAGATATGTGAACGTCAGGGATAGGAATAATTGATTGTTTGATTTGACAAAACTGCTTAAGTAGAACCAGCACAAATAGACTCATAAAGGGAAGTGTATAGGACACGGAAAGTAACGTGATCAGCTAATCACAACTGGCCACTGTTATTACCTGTTAGCCTTACTATCCTTGTACTAGATAGTTCCTTGAGTGATGATGTTTGTGTTTTCCCTTTTAGATTACGATGGCTGGAACTGGAGACATTGTAGGAGCTGGAGGTCGCGCGGGACGACGCGGCAGGCCTCGTCGTGTCCGGCAACCTTCGGTTGAGACCGCTTCCAACACCGAAGATGAAGGAAGCGCAGCTGGAGGAGACCAGAACAACAACGAGGAAGTTCAACTTAGCCCCGCAGTTCAAGCAGCCATCGTTCAGGCTGTAGTTGCTGCTGTGAAGAACCTGAATCCCGAAGGATCTGCTGGAAGCCGTGAGCGAACTGCTGTAGGGGCGGGTGGTGATGGTAGAAAGGATGGGGAAGGTGAAAGAGGGGCCTCGAGTGGGGATAAGTCTGTGAAAGTCGATGATAGGAGAGGAGGACAAGGTGGGTGCAGCTATAAGTCCTTCAAAGGTTGTGACCCGCCTAAGCTGACTGGTTTAGGAGACGCAATCGCTACTCTCCAGTGGATAACCGCTATGGACAAGGTTATCCGCATTAGCGAATGCCGTCCCGACCAAGCTGTGGGTTATGCTACTCAGTCATTCGTAGATGAGGCTATGTATTGGTGGGAGAGTGTGGAGCAGAGGAAGACCCGTGAAGAGATCAAAGAGATGAAGTGGGAAGATTTGAAAGAGTTGGTAATGAAGAAGTTCTGTGCAGATGCCGAGGTTGAAAGAACGGAGATGAAGTTCCAGAATTTAAAAGCCGGTATGATGACGCATCGTGAGTATACCACGGAGTTCAACCGACTATCTAGGTTGGTGCCTGACATGGTTGACACTGAAGTCAAGAGAATCAAGTGTTATGTGAGGGGGTTGCCACAAAAGGTCCGCATGTTAGTCAGGGCGGTTCAACCTGCTACTTTTGATTCGGCTGTTGGACTCGCGGAAATGGTCTATGCTGACGTGGCCGCGGATGATGGGGTGGAAAGGGACGAAGAGAAAGAGAAGAAAGGGGTCACTCCTGCTAAACGACCCGGTACTCAGTTATGGAACTCCAGGGATAAGAAACAGAAAGTGTGGGAGAAGAGATCGTGTAAGACCTGCGGAAAGAGGCATGGTGGTGAATGCAAGTGGGGTAAAAATTCTAATGTTTGTCTCAAATGTGGAAAGGCTCATGGTGAAGAATTGTAAGATAGAGTTAGAGGGACATGAGTTCCCTGTTACTTTGTATGTTATGGCCTTAGGAGGGTTCGATGTAGTCTTGGGTATGGATTGGTTGTCGGAGTTTGAGGCTCAGATTGTATGTAAAAGTAAGATGATAAGGTTAAAGTCATTGGATGGTAGTGCGGTGACGGTTTATGGTGATAAGGAGAGTTATGGACTTAATGTCATTTCGATGATAAAAGCCGAGGGTTTGTTAAGGCGAGGGTGCGGTGCCTACCTGGCGTATGTTGTCAACGCTACTGCCGAGACGAAAGAAATGAAGGATGTTCCTATTGTGCGCGACTACCCAGAAGTATTCCCTGAGGATCTTCCAGGGCTGCCACCGGAGCGAGAAATAGAATTTCAGATAGATTTAATACCAGGAGCCCAGCCCGTCGCGAAAGCGCCTTACCGTCTAGCACCGTCCGAGATGAAGGAATTAATGTCCCAACTGCAAGAACTCCTCGACAAGGGTTTTATCAGACCGAGTGTTTCTCCATGGGGCGCACCGGTTTTGTTTGTGAAGAAAAAGGATGGAAGTATGAGAATGTGCATAGACTATCGTGAGTTGAATAAGCTTACGGTAAAGAATAGATACCCCTTGCCTAGGATTGACGATCTGTTTGACCAACTGCAAGGTTCGAGTTGGTTCTCACGAATAGATCTCAGATCAGGCTACCATCAGCTGAAGGTGAAAGAGGTAGACATCCCTAAAACAGCGTTCCGAACGCGGTATGGACACTACGAGTTCCTTGTAATGTCATTCGGTCTAACAAATGCTCCTGCAGCATTTATGGACATGATGAATAGGGTGTGTCGACCGATGTTGGATAAGTCGGTTATCGTCTTCATCGATGATATATTGATTTATTCAAAGAGTGAGTCTGACCATGCCGAGCATCTGAGAGAGGTATTGGAAGTTCTGAAGAAAGAAAGGTTGTACGCCAAGTTTTCGAAGTGCGCGTTCTGGTTAAGAGAAGTGCAATTTTTAGGTCATGTGGTTAATCCGGAGGGGATTACCGTGGACCCAGCTAAGATTGAAGCGATAACGAATTGGAAGACTCCGCAGAATCCGACTGATATACGAAGCTTCCTAGGGTTAGCTGGCTACTATAGGAGATTCATCGAAGGTTTCTCCAAGATAGCCGCACCGCTGACCGGTATGACCCGAAAGTCGATAGTATTCAGTTGGGGAAAATTTCAAGAAGAAGCCTTTGAAGAATTTAAGAGAAGACTCACGCAAGCTCCAATCCTTACTTTACCCAATGGTGATGAGGATTTTGTTGTTTGTGCTGATGCCTCGCATCAAGGGTTAGGTTGCGTGTTGATGCAACGAGGGAAGGTGATAGCCTACGCGTCTAGACAGTTGAAGGTCCATGAGAGTACTTACCCGACGCATGATTTGGAGTTAGCAGCTGTAGTGCATGCTCTTAAGATATGGAGGCATTATCTGTACGGCACTAAGTGTACTATCTATACCGATCATAAGAGTTTAAAGTACTTCTTCGAGCAGAAAGAACTGAACATGAGGCAGAGAAGATGGTTAGAATTGATAAAGGATTACGACTGTGAGATTAAGTATTACCCCGGTAAAGCTAACGTGGTCGCTGATGCGTTAAGTCGGAAGAATGAGGAAGTCCTTGCAACAGTGAAGTCATACAAGTTGATCATGAATTCGAGTCTTTTTGAAGAAATCATCAAGGTGCAGTCAGAAGTGTTAATAGATGAAGGGTTAGTAAAGAAGGAAAGGATTTATGGCCAGCAAGATGAGTTGATGGAAAACACTCATGGAGTTAAGACTAGGTTCGACCGTATGTGGATCCCACGCCATGGTGATCTTAGAAGTCGAATCTTAGATGAAGCTCATAAGTCAAGGTACTCAATCCATCCAGGAGCTACAAAGATGTACCAAGACTTGAAAAGAGATTACTGGTGGCCAGGATTGAAGAGCGATGTAGTGGATTATGTTGGTAAGTGCTTAACTTGCTTACAAGTCAAAGCCGAACACCAAAAGCCTTGTGGGAAGATGCAACCGCTAGAGATACCTGAGTGGAAATGGGAACACATCACCATGGATTTCATAACTAAGCTACCTCGTACAGCTAAGCAACATGATACCATCTGGGTGATTGTGGACCGTTTGACCAAGAGTGCTCACTTTCTGCCCATACGAGAGGCCATCTCGTCAGAAACGTTAGCAAGCTTGTTCATTAAAGAAATTGTAACCAAGCATGGAGTACCGTTATCGATCGTGTCTGATAGGGATACACGGTTTACTTCGAGGTTCTGGAAGAAATTTCATGAAGCTATGGGGACGAGGTTGAACATCAGTACGGCGTATCATCCTCAAACCGATGGACAGTCTGAAAGGACGATCCAAACCCTTGAGGATATGCTACGTGCTTGCGTTTTAGATTTTGGTGGAAGTTGGGATGATCATCTGCATCTGGCAGAGTTCTCCTATAACAACAGTTACCATTCGAGTATTGGTATGCCACCGTTTGAGATGCTGTACGGTAGACGATGTAGAACCCCGGTGTGTTGGGGTGAGATTGGTCAGAAGGAAATGGGAAGTATAGAAGTGGTTCAAGAAACGTCTTCAAAGTTCGATCAGATCAAAGCAAGAATGAAAGCCGCTCAAGACAGACAAAAGTCTTATGCGGATAAGCGGCGACGACCAATTGAGTTTAACGTTGGCGACTATGTGATGCTTAAGGTCTCGCCTTGGAAGGGGATTATCCGTTTTAGGAAAAGAGGAAAGTTGAGTCCGAGGTACATTGGACCGTTCAAGATTGTAAAACGTGTGGGTGAAGTAGCTTACAAACTGGATTTACCCGATGAGTTAGAAGGAATTCATTCAACCTTCCATGTTTCTCATCTGAGGAAGTGTCTAGCTGATGACACGTCTCACGTGCCCTTAATGGACATCGAGGTTGATGAACAATTGAACTACATCGAGCAACCGATAAAGATCGTTGATCGCAAGGAGAAGCAGCTTCGTCACAAGATTATACCCTTGGTCAAAGTGATATGGAAACACCGCAAGGGATCTGATGCTACTTGGGAAGTCGAGGATGAGATGCGCAGTTTTACCCTAGTTTGTTTATGTAATAGTTAGGTTTCGGGGACGAAACCTCTTTAAGGGAGGAAGACTTGTAACATCCTAAAATTTTTATATTGATAAATAAAAGAAAGTTATGTTTAGTAATTTCACGTTTTAGTTATTTAATGTCGAGTAAGGAACGGGTCTTGGGCTTAGTTATTTTATGAACTCGGCCTGTCTCGACCCGTAGGAAGCTAACCCGAGCCTAACCAAACCCGTAGTATATAAACGAAAGTTCTTGACACTTCCACCATTTTCACCATCTTCCTTCACTTACACCCACCCAAACACTCTCATTTCTAGAGAGAGAAGCTAGAGAGAGAAAGTTCTCAAATCACAAATCCGAGTCCACAATCTTGTTCCTAATCGTTTTTGGTAAGTCCCTCTCGAAAATCATCCGTTTTCATAACCATTTTCGACCTCAAATCGAGCAAAAACTCCCATTTTCGTAACTTGAGTTTTCGGGTCAAAAACCGCCTTGTTTTGGTGTCAAAATGCAAGCTTTTGTGTTTAAAAGTACTAGGGATCGATAGCCCTTTCAATCCCGAGCATTTCCATGTCAAAAACTTCGATTTTGGGTCAAAAATCTGGAAAATCTGGAAAACCCGTGGGTTTCTCCGTCGCCCAGCTTGAAGGAGTCGAATCAGACTCATTCGATCGAACCAGTCGATCGAATCAGTCCATTCGATCGAATGCGTAGATCGAACAAGTCCAGTCGACCGAATAGGGAAGCAACCGAATGGTCTCCAACTCATTCGATCGAATGAGTTTTGTATTCGATCGAATGAGTGTTGTATTCGATCGAACGTGTTCCTATTCGATCGAACGTGTTCCTGTTTGATCGAACGTGTTCCTATTCGATCGAACGTGATGTATTCGATCGAACGTGTTCCTATTCGATCGAACGTGTTCCTATTCGATCGAATCAAGCCAGAACCAAGCTGTTTCCAAGTTCGCCTAAGGTTTAACTTCGCCTGAAGCGAAGTTCGTCTATAAAATAAATTAAAAACCTAATGGAAAATGTGTTAAGGCAGTTATCGAAAATAAAATTTTTCCAAGCTGACCTGGCAGCTTAACCCCAGCCAGGGGCTCTGCCCCTTGGACCCCGCTAGGGGCTGCCGCCCCTAGAACCCCGCTGCCAGGGGCGCTGCCCCCGGACCCCCGTTCGTTGTGGGTCATATATATATAGAAATACAAACGAGTAGCAGTAGTTAATTGATATGTGTAAATATTATACAGTTAGCCGAGCCCAGTTAAAGAAAGGAATTACGATCAACGGCGAGCGTAACAGGATCCAGGTGAGTTTCTAGCCCCATTCCTTGTTATGTTTTCGGGGCTGTGTGCATACTTGATGTGTTGTTAATACATTTATCCAAAGTGATAAGTGTATGCCATAGGTGATATATGTGATATGTATGAATGATTGCTTGATGGTTCGTGAACGATCTTCGGATATTGCACGTACTGTCAGGTTGTAACGTTATAAATATGGCAAGTATGATATGTATGTTTATGTGTATGAACGTAAGAAAGTTAATAAAAGAAGGAAATGACGGTTGTATGGTTATATGGTTACAAAAGGGGTACCGAGCCCTAATAATACTCGAGGTATGATGTATGGTTGTATGGTAACGAAGAGGGAATCGAACCCTACTAATATTCGAAAACATGGGACCAGACCCTAATAATATCTGTGATGTTAGGGACCAGACCCTAATAATATCTGTGATGTTAGGGACCAGACCCTAATAATATCTGTGATGTTAGGGACCAGACCCTAATAATATCTGTGATGTTAGGGACCAGACCCTCATAATATCTGTGATGATAGGGACCAGACCCTTATAATATCTGTGATGTTAGGGACCAGACCCTTATAATATCTGTGATGTTAGGGACCAGACCCTTATAATATCTGTGAGGTTATAGGGCGAAAGGCTCTTTAAAACGTATGATTATGAATGTAAAGAAAGTATGTAAGTAAGAAAGAAAGTATGTAAGTAAGAATGAAGGTATGAGTACTTATGTGTGTATGAAAGAAAGTTATGAGGTTAAGTACGTATGTATGTAACAAGGTATTGCATGGTAGTGTATGATTAACTAGAACTCACTCAGCGTAGCTGACTTTTAGTATGCACGCAGGTGAGTAGGTTGAGACAGCTGGCTTGAGTGGAGGACACATGGCAGAAGACTAAAGCCTGGCATCTGAAGATCCGATATGTTTTATAAGTTACGTTTTGATTTTGAAAGACATGAGGAATGTTTAAAGACATGATTATGAATTGATATGTAATGTTTTATGAAAGTTTTATATTCCGCGTAAAGTTTTTAATTAACTCTGATATTTAGAACTGTGTTTATGAGTAAATCCAACACGAAAGTAGGGTTACCGGTAACGGGGCCTTACAGTAACCCTAACTGGGCTAGGCCCATTAGGGTACCATGATGGTGGCCATGAGGCTCCCTATATAAGGAGGTCTCCACCTCCTTATCAAGGGCTGGCAAATAGCTCAATAAGAGCCACCACCATATTTTTGTGTCTGTGAACAAGAGATCCTCTGGATTTCTTAGCGGTCACCTCCACACCCCCAAAAGTCACAGCAGGTCACAGCAGCGGTCGGAGCAGAAGCAAGCAAGTCGTGGTTCGTTCATCTCGAAGTCCGTGAAAACATCGTCATGGGTCAGGTCAGATTCATTTCACGTTTCTACAATTGGCAAGGTAAATTTTAGACCTATGTTTTTCCTTTCTTTTTTTTTTAACCCATTAACTAACTTATTATTTATTTGAAACCATTAATTAACTTATTTAATATCACCTTTATACCATAAATAAAAACCAACTTATAAAACTGTTTGGGTTAATCTATTGCCACATATATCATCTCCTGATAAATCGACACCAATAACCGTCATGACCTTGCCGCCACTTCCCCTGTCGCTTGCCCATTTCATACCATATATAAATACTCATCATCACGTGAAATCGCCGTCATATATCATCTTGGTCTGGGGTGTTCCTCGATGACCGGAGGAATCTAAGATTCCAGCGGTTGTTTAGATTATTTGAATTTCTATGAATTATAATTCGATTAAACTGATGTTTGATGGCCTGTTCTTATACGGTTCCTGATCATGAATTGAACGTACGAACTCGCGCGAGTCTCCTTGATTTTGATCTTTTTCGGTTCTGAAATCCGCCAAGTTTATGGAATTGATTTACGATATCGATGTTTATTTTGGGTTTCGGTTTAATGATTCCAACTTGATTATGATTTCAATTTGTGAATTTGAAACACGCGTACGATAATTTTCTGTCGTCTTTGATTTTCAAATTTCGTTTTTAATTTATGTGACTTCGAACAAGATAATGTGATTTGGACCAACTGAACAAGATAACGAAATTATTTTTGTGATCTGCAATTGAGTGAAGATGTTCCTTTTTACAAAGTGATCATGCATTTATTAGCATTTGACCATTAGACAGGAATGCATCTGTAAGTGGTTTATTGCCCTCATTAGGTACTTAAAACTATTATATACCTCTATTGCAACATGTTGTATGGTTTATTAAATTTAGATACTGAAATTATTATATACGTTCTTGGTTAACCTAATTGAACCTACAACCCGAAGCAGTTTGGAACTGTAATTACATAAACTGGTTTGGAACCGATTGAAACGCAAGGTTGACCAGTTTGTAATTTTGCGTAAACCTGGATTAAGGTGTGGATTTTTTATAACAATAAAATTTTTATTTAGTGCCCTTGATTTTTCACGTTCTAGGCTTTTAAGATATACCAGAATACCATACCATAAATGATTGGTAGTACTATGCTTGCACCACTTCATCAAAATACAAATAGGAAAGAAAGGAGATGTTCCCCGGAGGTGTAGTAAACCCCTTTTGAAACATGGGCAGAGTATACTTTTTTTAGAAGTTGATGACAAATTGATAAATCAAAGCTTCTTAAAATCGATCATTTTTACTGCCACGCCGCAACGCGCGAGTATTTTTGCTAGTATTATTTAATTAGGATTCTTGTCGGTAATTCTCGAAGAGTGTGCTTACTACTTTCTTGTCGTATTCATTCTCGTTTGGCATATTCAATCAGGTGAGTTTTATCATTCCCCTATTTTACTCAGTTTTCCAAAACGTTTTGGGGACATATGCGTATATCATACTATATATATACATATCTATATACATCAAAAATAGCAAACGTGTAATTGTGTGTGATTAATCAAATCTACTTGTTATGTGCTTACTTGTCATTGTATGCAATCGCTTGACATATCCCCTTGGAGAGGGTTCTCATTGGCCACCGCCCGATTCGCTTGGCAACGGTCTTACTCTATTATATTTGCTCATGGTTGATTTACCGGCGCCCGATTCACTTGGCAATGGTTTAATCGATAACTTATTTGCTTATGGTTTGATTTCATTACCGCATTTATTACGTTTTGCTTATTTATTATATTAACATTATTTTTGGTGTCAGATATTGGTGATAAACTCACTCAACATGTTTGTTGACAAAACTCCATTTTCTACGCATATGCAGGATTGCTTGTATTGAAGACTGAAGTTGACACGCTGACAAGACCTTAGGATATAAACAAGAAAATCTAATTTGAGTTTACATTCATGTACTTATGTTGTTGCTATACTTGGATATGATATGTATTTTTAAATAAAATAATTAATTAGATATTGTCACCTTTTATATATGATAGTATCTTCGAGCTGTGAACAATCGGATCACGCCCAGGCATTTCCGCCTTAGGTTGGGGTGTGACAATCACACTATAAATGAGAATATGGACCCCTCCGAAATATGAATGAATGAATATTAGCACATAAACAAGTTGCACATAGCATTCGATCGAAATACACACAATTACACATTTGCTATTTTTGAGATATATAGATAATACGAAATATGGATAATACGCATATGTCCTCAAAACTTGTGAAAATTCAGTAAAATAGGGGAATGATAAAACACACATTGTAATAAACGGTGAAGAAGTAAACGGATCGTTTGTTAACACGTTGAACAAAATAAACCAACTGAACCCGGAAAGTGGAAGAATCAACCAAAAAGAAGAGTCAAAGATTGATGTATAAGCAAAGTCAGCCGTTTAAGCTTGTATCTATAAACAATAATGCAAAAACCGAAGGAGTTTATGAAGGACAGAAGTATGTGACGGCTGGGAATCATATATTAGGGTTTAGGGAAGTTTGTGGCAGGTATAATATGCTTTGTTTATATAAGCACAAAAACGAACCATATTTAGTTAGTTTACTCGTTTAAGGAACCGAATTGAGTTTTAATGATCAACTCAACATTACAAGCAGTAAAATTGGTTCTTGGACAAGGGGTAATGAACATGGACATGTATTTAGGCGATATTAGTTTTCTTGGGGCTTAAAACACTCGATTTAATCCTAAAATAAGCAATTTCGGGCCAAAAACGAACTAGGAAACGAAATAAACATACACGAATTGAACAAATGTGCCACGACGGCGTGTGGGCACCCTAGGGGGTGCCACCGCACGGCGCTCCAGCAAGGGAAGAGGAGATTTTGATTTTGGTCAAGTTAGGCACTTGAACTTCTTAAAATGGTTAATTTTTGAACAATTTAGAGTTAAAACAAGGAATTAACAACTTAAGGAACATGAAGGGTATGAAATGAGATGGTAAATCTTAATTACTTAAAATTATTTGATTTGGTTACTAATAAAGATCCGAAAATGTTCCCGGATCAGGTTACGTGTGAACGAATATGAGTTCGAAAAATCCGAGATGTTACAAAAGGGAAGAGTTGGAAGAATTCTGAAGGTGGTCCGGCGAGGCAGCGAGCGGTGATTGAAGCCCGTTTTCACTTTGAATCTCTTTATCGGCGTCTCGAACGCGATGGTAGGATCCGATCATACTAACTTTGGCTTTAATTTTGTTAAAAAAGAACTTTTAAAACTTGGACAAATTGTATTTCTTTTGCATGTCTACAAAGATCGGCCTATCATGGGAGATCTAACAGTTTGATCATCAAACTTTTGATACAGAGGTTTATAACAACAGATAATCATTTTAAACAGTAGAGATGAGGTTTGGAGTTGTTTAAGTATGGGTTTTAGACTTGTTTTCGTGACTGATTTCATGGTCGGTTTTGAAAAACACTACTGTAAAGAGTCATTGATTCCTGGAGATTCGAGAGTCGGATCGAACATTTTCGGTGAACCTTCCTAACACATAGATAAACGTTTCCTCGAGGAAATTCCGAGCAGGTGTCGGTAAGGTGGGTTTCTAGTCTGATCACTTTGTAATCAGATTCTAGAACAGTACTAGTTTCTTAAAATGAGTTGCGTGTAGGTTTTATCGCGTCGTGTGGACAATCTGTGACTAGAGAAATGCTCGTGATGCACAAATGAGCACGTTGGTATACCCAGATCACTTTGCGTATGGGTTACGCGTAGATTTCAACGTACGAACCGTATGCGAAGTAGTATAACTACTATTTCTTTTAAGTTTTGAGATAGTTACATAACGAGAGATTAGTATAAATATTGCTACCGGAAATAAGATGGATAACTAAAATGTTGTTAATAATTATTTAAAGAGTATCCATTTCCTCACACAACCACGGCCACCATCATTTCCTCAACCACAGACCATCTGTTGTTGCTATCACCTCTACTTCCGGTGACCCTACTGAAATCCTGCATCTTCTCACAACAGAAATTGCCTAAAATCGTGACCTTCCATGTCCCAATCGTTTTTTTTCGTCAAGACCTTACCAAGTTACAAGTATTTGAATTAATTTTGCCATAATTGAAAGAACTGGTTATATCCATTTTAAGGTTTTTACCATCAATTGTTGCTAGTTAATGCATTATCAGACATAGCTCTACCGAATCTGCCTAAGTGTCCGCTAATTGGCCTGCTGATGGAAGTGGTGGTGGCTTAATTTAATGGAGGTATTGTGGTGGGTGTGCTCTAAAAAAACAAAGAGAGATTGAGAGGGTTGAAGTGAGTGGATGGTGATTTTAGCTTTATTTTGTATAAAAGGGTAGTTTTGTAATTCTTTAAAACTTAGTAGGGTTAACTATTTTATTGATCGGGGGGTTGTTTCTGATAACAAAACTGAGGTTGGGATTGCCAATGATCAAAGTGATAGTTAAAATTATTATTGGCTAATGGTTAATCGTTTGGATTATTAATATCCAATTTTCCTGTATTTTATCATGTATCTTTGTAATAACCAAGAGAGTCCTACATCATCTCATTAGATAACAAATACAATAGATGTCAAGTTTTAATTAAAAAAACTCATACGAAAACAAGTAACCCCTTATAAAATTTACATGCAAAGAAAGTTATTTATAAATAGACCACCTGTAAATATAAAGATAACCAGGATTTAGGATCCGTGTTTCGCGGCGGGACCGTTAAATCGAATAAAAACACATAAGTAAAAAAGTTAAATTATAAACTCGTTGCAAGTCGACGCGAAGTCAGTCTGTATCAAGTTATGACATCGAAACTAAACAAAATAAATAAACCTGTCAATGCCAAAATACAACAAATTATATCATATGTAGAACCAAAAAAACCGGCGCGTTACAGCTGCGAACCAACACAAATTCGGTTCGTATCAGCAGTACCAACACAAATTCGTAAACATAAATTAGTAAGCCAAACAAAATACATTGAAGGTATCAAACGTTGAAACGCGGATATAAAACCATGCGACGATGAGATATTTTTAAATCATGAAAAAATTTCCGGTCATTGTAAAGACAGATTATAAAAAATATGAAAGCAAAAGTTCAAGAAAATCATTTAACCCACAAATAAAACATGTAAAACCGACACTCGCCAAGTTAGTGTTTAAAAATATAGTTTGTTAAATATTTTAATTAACTAGTTTAAACAAAAAGTAGAATAAAGGTAATAAAAACCATCATTTTTATTTATTTTTATTTATGAAATTATAGATAGTGATTTAATGCTTATAATAAATAAAATATTAAATAGTAAATTGAATAGCAATTTTGTGAGGAGATTTGAATCTCTTTTAATTATATATATATATACACTAGTAGAAACCCGCGCGATGCAGCGGGATTCGAAAACGATATGCTATACTAACACTATATAAGGAAAAATAAGTATTCAGTGAGCATATATAAAAATGTGTTAAGATCATTTAAAAAAAAATCAAAATATCACCTTTTGAAATGAAAGTACAAAAGGTTTAGTTATACCATTCACTGAAAATGAGAGTACCATCTAATGGCATTATTCTGTGATACCGAACTAAGATCTTATGACAAAGTGGGATGAATAAACCAATCCACCAAACATTTCCAAAGTTACTGAAAAACGCATTCATACGCTTATTTTGAGCAATGTTTCAACAAGTTAAATATGACCACATAGCATAACACTGGTTCAGTTAGGTGCATTAAGTTGTTTTGCTTTAGTAAACTTTGCATGCTCAACCACATGTACACATTTGTAGGGGTGAAATAAGAAACAAGAAGCCTTAAAAGAATGAATCAAAACATGCCAAAAATGTTTTTTGTACATAGCCAGCTTCACCAGTCCAACTGTCACCATGATGAGACAGCACAAGAAACAATAGTGACTCTAGAAGATGCCTAGGATTGAATCTATCCTGCAATTGTTAAATACTTAAACAAACACAATATTTGAATTAGTAGAAGATAAAAGAAGAAAGAGAAATGACAGTTGAAAATGAAACTTGATACGATTAAAAATCAAATGGGCTGGGTGACATACATTATCAAAAGTTAGTTATGTGAAGGGTACTAAAACGTTCGTTTGTTAACATCCTAAACGAACAATTCATGAACAAAAAACGAACACAAAAGAATATAAATGAACAAACACATATAGCGTAAATAAATGTATTAATTATATAATTCTTATTTAACATATTATGTTATGTATAAAAGATATTAATACATATATGCATATAATTATAAATGCATATAAATAAAGTAACTAATAAATGCTAACTGAGCCGAGCTCAAGCCCGAGCTTAAAAAACTACTCATAACTCACGAGAAAAAGCTCGAGCTTTAGAAATAGAGCCCGAAACGAATCAAACTCTCTTAAGTTAAATTCACCGAAGCCTAGACAGGCCAGCCCTGCCTAGGTTCGGTTCATTTACACCCTTAGAGATACTAAGTCTGGCAAGACATGCGGGTCAGCTTGGGTTGAGTAACGGGTCAAAAGGGTAGCTCACCTGTACAGTTGAACATGGTCGTTTGTGTATTTAGGTCCCATAAGCAGACCATAGTATCACCTGAACCGCTAGCCAACGGTAGTCCATCAAAACTAAAAGAGACTAAAGTAAAGTTGTGTGACCTGCAAGGATCAATGACAAACAAATAGAAATTAAACAAAGCACAAAATATAATAAACATAGGGCAATTGTAGAACAGAAATTCTAGAAAGACAACACAAAACAGATTAATGACTCTTTATCAAACAAAAATAAAATTGAAAATACAATTGAAAAGTAAAGTACAATGTAAACAACAATACTAATTACCTTAGAAGCCTTATAGAGAAACTGTTTTTGGGTCAGACACCTGATTTGGTTTGACCCAAGCAGAAAATTGTTGTGTCTAAAAAAATCTCCAACACACGGATGAATCCACACCTTACAAACCTCCTTTAGCCTTTCATTATTCATGTAAAAGGGATAACTAACCTGCCATTGGTACCCGTTTATACAACATTAAGTTAAATGAACTTTTTAAAATAAACCTGTGTTTAAATGATGAATGAGAAAATTTAGGTCAATCCGAATTTTTCACCTAAGCAGTGAGTAGAATTTGGGTTAACCCGAATACACCAAGGAACTGGACAAAGAATTCAATTCAAACCGATATTATATATAATACGTGGTCCGCAGTTCCTAATATAGCCACACATCAGGTGCGAGGCGGTCCTCGGTTTTCTCAAATGGGCCAATTAAAAAGTTTAACTAAAAGGGACACACTCCATGTGCATATGCAAACATGGATAAAAGATTTAGTCTTGAATGGGCCATTTTCGGTTTTAGTTTTTTCGGTTTTGGCTTTGTTTCAGTTCCGTTTGATTTGTTCGGTTTTTTTATCAGTTTCGGTTTTACAGTTTTTTATTCCCATTTTTTGCTACGGTTTGATTTTTTCGACTTTTTGATTGGTTTCAGTTTTAATGTTTTTTATTCCCATTTTTTTCTCTTTTCTTTTCGGTTCGGTTTTCTTAGTTTCATTTCAGATCCGTTTTAGTTTATTTGGTTTTAGGTATTGATTTTTTCGTTTCATTTTTGGATCGATTTGGTTTCAGTTTATTCAGTTTTTTGTTTTTGGTTTCGTTTAGGTTTAGTTTTTCAGATTTTTTGGTTTTTGGTTTTTGGTTTCAGCTTCAGTATTTATTCAGTTCACTTTCAGTTGGAATCAGTAGCGTGTTTGTTTCAGTCGATTGAAAAAGAAAGGGCCCATTCTGGCCCGCAAAATACCGAGTTCGGTTTCAGATTTTTCAGTGATACCCAAATACCATATAAACTGAAATAGATTTTGTTTAGGTTTAATTTTAGATTTTTTTTTACTTTCGATTTCGGTTAACTTTCAGTTGGAATCAGTGACATGTTTCTTTCAAAAAGAAAGGGCCTATTCTGACCGGCAAAGTAATGTGTTTGGTGTTAGTTTATTCGGTATTTGGTTTCGGTTCGGGTTAGGTTTCAATTTTTTATTTCTTTTTATACCAAAATCACACCAGGATTTAAAGGATGTAACAGGCACCCTAAACATACCAAATCTATACTTTCCTGAAAGTGAGCAGATACACGTGCACTATAGAGATTTGGGTCGTGATTTGATTCGTGAATAAGCTCCAACTTTGTTAAGCAGCATCTACACAATTAATTTCAATTGTTACCTGAAAAACGGTTACCTGTTTCGCTCATTTTCTAAAAACGAACTGCATATCTCAATGACGTTACTCATCCGGCATCCATTAGGATAGCTACAGTCGAAAAGGTCTATTTAAGTTCCAAATTTCAAAAATAAATCAATGAAATGAATGGGTGGGGGGGGGGGGGGGGGGGGGGGTTGGTGTAGACACACTAACCTGTAGGCTACCAATCGCACAAAATAATCAATCGCAATCAAACTTCCTGCAAATGACTATCAGTAATTAATCACGCCATTCCCTAAAAATCCTAAAACTTCTACCAATTGGGTCAAATGCTTAAGAATGAAATACAAATTATCAACACATTCTCGTATGCAATATCTACCATGAACCGATCACACTCATTGTTGACCAAGATGTTTGCAGTTATCAGGTGTCGAAAACTTAAATAGAAGATCCATTATAAATTATAATTTTCTGCCTCTGAGAAATTGAAAATGATTTTAATATTCATATAAATTTAAATCAAGCAAACCTGTCGTATTGAAGATACCAATAAAATACTGGCAAATTTTCACCTAAATAGTAGTGCTTAATTCCGGAAACGTTACTTCTCCATGCTGCAGATCCCCTGAAATCAACAACCAACAATCCGTAAATCTCAAATCGAATCCATAAAAATGGTTAGGGTTAGGATTTGTAAAATAGGGGAAATGAACCTGGAGATGCGATCAAGTTACGGATGGTTTGAGAAACCATGGCGGCATGAATGTGAAGAATAATAATCCTACAAAGGATGAAAAAGAAGCTGACATGTCTATAAAGCAGAACGTATTTGAATTTTTTAATAGATGAAAGGCAAAAAAAAAGACAGTAGGAAAAAATAAAATAAGTGCTGGGTTTTTTAACGAGGCAGGGTAAAATTGGAATTAACCAAAATTCTAAATCATTTTCTCTCTTTCATCATACATAATCCAGATCTTCATCCTTGCTTCAGCATTGATAACTATGGTTTCTTCATATCGTCTATTTCGTCCAAATTTGCTTCAAAATCAAGCACAAATTAGAAGAATAATAACAGGTAAAATATTTTAATATTTAATTCACACATTATCTCATCAATTAGCATATTATACACACGATTGAGAAAAATAGAGGCTATCATGTTTGATAGGATCTGTTTTTGTCTTTTTTTTTCTTTAATCATATAACTATATAGCGTCTGTGAATGTTAATTTGTGCACTAATTTCGCATAAAAGCTATGAACGATGCATAATTTTTCATGATTTTCCAAGTATTGCACATATGTATGAAGTGCTATGCGTTACATATATGCAGTGCTAATGTAGTACATATACGCTGTGATGTTGTAATATATGTATATGTATTACATATATGTAATATTGAATAATTTTTAGTTATATTGCATATATGTAGTGTTAAATGCATTAATATTAATGTAACTGTATACGTTTAGTAAACCTTAGTTATAATCGTGCACTCGTTTTAGTTATATCGCACACTTATTGTTCAATTTTGGTGATTTAATGATCAATATAGGCTTTATTTATCATTCAATTTGGTATGCCCTCCAACTGTTTGATGAAATGTCTAAAGGAATTCGTTTTTGCAATCATTTGCCTGATTGATTATTAATGCAAAATTCTTGTTTAAGACATTAAGGCTACTTATTTTTTATGGTAAAACACCTTGAATAAATCTTACTATTGTTATGGTTTTACATTCTACTTGTTGGTACTAAAATTATGACCTACTGTCATGTTAGTTTTCTTCATGACTATTACATTTACATTTTTTTAGATATCTATATATTGTTTTATGTTGTGCATTACACATATGATATAGACATGGAAACAAAGGGACTATAAATAAACAAAAGTAAAACAGGGGAAGTTATTGTACAATGAAGACGATGTTTATTCGGGAAACAATAGTGAAAATAACATTTTTGATGCTACACTTTAGATATTTCATTACATTTAATGCATATAGTTTTGTGATTACATATGTTTGTATTAATGACCTTATATGTATTTCACATACATGAAGACCACGAGGTCAAAAAGGTCATGAAAAATAAATTAAATGACACTGGTGGTTGATGAATATAAGCTTGAAGAGTCTGGCATGAAAATGAGGACGAAGAGGACGCCACTTTAGAATATATGCTGTATATAAGTTATTCAGTGTTGTATTACATATATGCAGCATTGATACATTACATACATGTACTGCTTATGTATTATACATACGCTGCACATTTATGCACTGCTGATTTTACATTTATGCAGTACATGAATGACATATTTTAATTCATAGTTTAGTTATATTTCATATATGTAGTGCTGGAGTAGTAGTGTTAACATATATGCATTACATTTGTTTGAATAGGTAAATGAAAACTTCACGGATTGCAGCGTGTTTGGTGCGAGGCACATGGAATGTTTCAAGGTATAGTACTACATATATGCAGTTATCAAGTACTAAATGCATATGGACTATGTTGTATTACATATATGTAATAGTATTGTCTGATATAGTACATGTATGTATTACTTTTGTTTTAATAGGCAAATGACATCTTCATGGAATGATGTATGTGTGCTATGAGGCACATGGAATGTTTAAAGGGTAATAATATAGTTTTTGCTTTTGGTTTCATTGACGATATTAGAAAAATTGAAAAATTGAACATTGAATGATGCGAGTATTTTGCTTTCAGATGCCAACATATACAAGTAAGAGGTGATAGAAGATGCAAGAAAAAACATAAATAGAAGATCCAACAGTGGAGCTAGCTCACAGGGTGCCATTTTAGTAGTTTTATATTGTTATTGTGTATATGTAATTTGTGTATCATTTGTTAGAAGATGTAATTGGATTTGAGTATGAATGTTATGGTACATTTATGTGGTGATTAATGTATGAAATTTGAAGCCAATTGTGATGGTTAAAACTCGTATTACGTAAATGTATTTAATACATATAACAAATATAAACATACATTACATATATGTAATACATACATATAATGTTGAACGAATCTTGTATATTATGAAGTGTGCGTATATACTGTTTAAAATACAAGAAAAACAACCAATACACGTATGTAGCTCAAACTTAGAATACATATATGCAATACAAACATAATGACCAAAGCATTCACAACCCAATGAATACTTCTTGTACAAATACCTGGACAAAAAAAAAGCAGTCCTCGTCGTCAAATCAACCACGTCTATTTATCGTTGAATTCGTCAGGTTAATATGTTTTTTCCAACACCTGTTTTCTGTGTACATTTGTCTCGGAAGAAATTATCCTCCATTTTGTATCTCCAACTCTTCCCTTATGCTTAGAGTTTCCTTTTTCCAAAACTTCCGGAGTACCAATGCATGATCGGCATATATGTCTACAGTTTACATGTTCTGAAAATGTCTGCAATCCAATAAATTTATAGAAGCCAAACAAATTTGTAGTAACCCAACTTAGTACCTGATTCAACCTACCATTTTAAGTCATAAATTTAAAATGTAAACACAACTTAAAGAGTGGAAACAAACCATAAGAGTGGTAGGGTAACCAACGAAAAATCACATTTCAGTGTAATATATGGTAACCAATAAATGATCACATCTTATATATACTAACAAAGAAGCAGATCATTGCTAAAATGTTACCATGATGTCTGCGAAGGGGGAGCAAAATCATGAAAAAGAAGGGAAATTTGTTGTTAACCCTAGGCCCAGGTCTTCAACATGGCTAAAATAAAAACTTAAGTTTACAAGGCAAAGGTAGAGCATCATCACAACCTAAATGAAAACAATCTCAAGGGGTGGCATCATAATAGTTGTACAAACAACCAAGGTATGGATAGTGAAATTGCAAAATTCTAGTAATGCCCTTGTTTGCTAACAATTTACAGTTGCCACTTAAACCTTACCAGATTACTTTTCTAGTTTCACCATTTTAAACAAACTCAAAACTGATACGTTGACTTATAAAAGTCAAACCAAGAATGCATAATCTGATATGCTCATGCGCTGAAACCGAAACAGGTCATCGAATGGAATATTTGAAGATGCCCCTCGTTTCGTGAATAATAAAGAGAATGTATGTAACTGTTGTAATGGTGACAAACTAATTTCAAACTAGCAGAAGTAATTATTCATTATTACAGGCGACAAACTAACAGAAAACTAATTCCAAACTTACAACATCCAACAAAAGAATAAAAAAACGTTATAAGAGATGTAATTCAAAAAAAATGGCAAAAAAGAGTCCTTAAGATAACTACTTTTAATGTATCAACATAAGACAAATGCAACTGTAGAGCTCAGGTCGGTATCATAGCTAACAAGCAGTGCTATCAACACATAATAGATACGTACATCTAAAAGTTGGGATTATTCTAAACACTGTTGTATATTACATAATAAGTAATAATAATAGTAATACATACATGCGATACATGGTATTACACAGTATTACACATATGCAATACTCAATGCTCGGTATTGAACATATTCAATACCCGATATTACACATATAAAGCAATGTGATACTGTGTATCATGATATTTCGTTTATTATTACACATATGTAATATTGTTAGTATTACACATATGCAATACTGTTAGTATTACATATCTGTAGTACTCTGGATAACACATTATTACCCATTTGTAATACTCATATATCTTCTAATAATGTACTGACTCATGACTAATCAATTAAACCATCATATCAATACATGAAGCATACAAATTGTGGTTTTTTCTTGAGTAATAGCCGTTTTGACCAAAATATCTAATTCTTGCTAATTTTGACCTAGAATCGCCCAATTCTAGTCGTTTTTAACCTAGAATCCCCAAATTCTGGAATTACAGAGTCATTATTGATTGTAGAACGTGCATATAAAGCAATATATAATATGGTTAAAAGGAAAATGATGAAAATTAGTAAAAATACACATGATTAAGGAAGATAAAAGTTTGAATTCAAAAATACCTTCAGATGTCATGTTCAATGGTTGAAATCAGAGACGATTAACGACTTTATATGCATACCAACACACAAACAGAAGATCGATATTCAATATTTGATAAATTAGGGTTCTTAATCATCAAGTTGTAATGATTAACGATCTGTAGGTGTAATGATTGACAATCTGTAGGTGTTTGGGGTCTGTTGCATAGAGGAAGGTCGCGTAGGGGAATGTCGTACACGGGAAGCCAGCATGTCTATGAAGATGTATTTGGGGTATTTTTACAAAAATAACCCTATACATAAGAGTTTTCAAGTTCTCTCCCTAACAATGAGTTTTCTATTGATCCTTTCCCTATATATGTGTATATATATATAAAATTAATAAGGGGAGGGATATTTTGATAACCATGTTGAGTTTTAAGAACTTAAGAACTCAATTCTTAACCACACATTTAATTAAATGAATTGGA
Organism: Bidens hawaiensis; assembly: GCF_021521415.1. Taxonomy (NCBI): domain Eukaryota; kingdom Viridiplantae; phylum Streptophyta; class Magnoliopsida; order Asterales; family Asteraceae; genus Bidens; species Bidens hawaiensis. The sequence continues at coordinate 136,858 of NW_027494400.1, read as the reverse complement.
ATATGTGTTCGAGATTAAATCTGACCAAAAAGTCAAGGTATGAGAGAAAATAAAGATATAAGTGATTACACTAACTTTTACGTCCGTTACACATGTGTAAAAAGTCGACTCGGTGCGTAAAAAATTATGTAATTTTTTTACGTATATGTAACCTACATATATTACGCATGTGTAAAAAAAATTTTGAAAAAAAAATCGTCACGTTGAGTTCTTTTGCGTTCTTAAAACTCAATTGAGTTCTCATTTGAAATCTCACCTGATTAATAATATTTAGGAAATCATTATAAAACATAAGATAATAATTTATTAATTTGTGTTAATTTCATGGAATTTGCTTCTTTTTGAACAACAAAGACCAAAACAGTCAAAGTCAAAGCTATGCTGTATTTTAGATTTTTAGTAGTTGGGTTTGTATTTGCTTTGACGGTCGCAAAGATACATACACACTTGATGTCCTCACAAAGCAACTACCAAATACCCAACAAACATTTAGTGACGAAAAATCAACGACCACTATTCACTCCGCTTACTTTTCCACCTAATCACATCCCATACCTTAAAGAGAAAGGCTAAACCCACCTGCCGTCGTGGTCCCATAAACTGACGGACACGACACACCCACGATTTCCTGAACACGTGTCATTCATACACACCGCCTGTGACGCGTTCTCTAGAACGTTTTACCTCCAGTCACTTTAACTGCCCAAAGATCTAGACTCTGACCACCAAACGAAATACCGTTTGACGTGCATTTTATTTTATTTATTATTATATCTTTCAGTTCTCTGCAGATTGAAACCGGATATTTTGGATTCTCCGTCATCCGTACAGTTAGTTATTCATCTTCTGTAAGTTTGTTATCTCTTCATATATATATAGTTACAGTTTTACGATTCGGTGTTTCATTTTGTAATTTGATTGTGTTTGTGTTTGTATGATTATATGACGCTAATTGAGTTGATTTGATTGTTTGATTGTGTACAAGTGAACTGTTAAATTGATTGAATTCTGCATATACGACTGGTATGAATGTATGGCTGACTTATTGTTGAAAATTTACGGTTATAATTTATTAAACTGCTGAACTTAGGGCGTTAACTACATTTCTATATATAATCACTTCATTTTAAGTGTCTGGTCACAATAATTATAAGCCTCTGAACTTAGGGTTCTAACTACATTTCTGTATAATCAGTTTTTTTTTAATTTTATTATTATTTTTTTTAAGAATGTTGTGTTAACCGGGCCCACGCTGCCTTCAGAGTTTGATTTGGCCGTTCTCCGGGACTGCCGGCTGCCACTTGAAAGTCGTTGTGCCGCCACAAGAGCAGAAGCCTGTGGCGACTGGCGTAACACACGGTGGGACGAAACCCGGGTGGGTTCGGGATCCGAGCTGACAACCTCACAAGGCCTAGCTCAAATCCCCTATTGCCAATATCTACTCAAAGGGTTACTAGTGGGATCGAACTTGGGTCTCCGTTGAAGAACCCGAGCCTTCCTACCACTAAGCCACAAATGGGGATGCTCAATCATTAATTGCTTAATCACTACTTAATTTTTTTCTATTTTATTTTCTAATTTTTTAATAAAAATAAAGAAAATAAAATTTCATTTAGTAATTAAAAATTACATTAAAATTAAAAAAACCACATTAAAATAAAATTTCATTGAACTTAGGGTTTTAAGTACATTTTATGTGTAATCAGTTGATTGTGAGTGTCTGGTTACAATAATTATATAGCGTCTGAACTTAGGGCCCTAAACATGTCTATATATAAGTTGGTTGGAACATTCTGATCACAATAATTATAAAACCTCTGAACTTAGGATTCTATGTGCATGCCTGCATTATAAGTTGATTAGTATCTGATCACAATAATTATAAAGCCTTTGAATGCTGAACTTATGGTTTTAAGTACGTGTCTAGATAGTCACTTGATTGTAAGTATCTTATCACAATAACTATAAAAGGGAAAATTCCAAAAATACTTTTTATTGTAGAGAGATTCCAACTTTATCCCAAAAAACCATGAATTCCAGTTATCTACCCCTCTATTCTACTTGCCACAACGCGTTTGATCGTCCAACCAAAACACGACAGCTGTCATAAAACAGGTCATGAGTACAAGTTTTTTTTAGAACGACGGCTTTATTGTATTTAGGCTACCACACTCTCCAAATTTGGAGAACCCTGATGCCCCACTCTGGCCAAACTATGTTGTCTTAACCGGGCCCACGCTGGCTTCACAGTTTGGCTTAAGCGTTCCCCCGGGAAACCATACCGCCCATTTTCAATTTTTTGGAAGCTGCTTTTCTTAATCCGTCGGAATGCACAGTTTCAAATACAAATACGCCACTGACATCGGATTTGAGGGGACATTTGATTTTGGGAATTTTTCATCATCATCATCGTCGTACTCGGTATATCCCACCAATAGCAAAGCTATGGTAGGGTCTGAGGAGGGTAAGATGTAGACAACCTTACCTCTATCCCGTAGGAATAGAGAGGCTACTTCCGGTGAGACCCCCGGCTTGATAGTAGTTTTGCATCAAGCCGTGGACTAAGGCACATAACACTCAACCATCAGGACACCGGCCGATTGGTGCATGTACCCTTGTCTTTCGACTATCAACGCCACCACATGATGCCTGATTAACCTTCCGCCACTTTTAACGTTATTTTCACGAGATTAGTAAAATAACGTCAAATTAGTGCAATTTCACTTTTGCCCATCCGAGGGTTCACACATATATACCCTATATGCGCGAACCGCAAGCAGGCCATATAACCTCTGAACTTATGGTTTTAAGTACATTTCTATATAATCGGTGTATCTGATCATAATAATTATAAAATCTCTAAACTTAGGGTTCTAAGTACATGTCTATATGATGGGTTGATTGTAAGTAAGATGATCACAATAATTATATAACCTCTGAACTTATGTTAATATTATTAATATAAAATCTCTGAACTTAGGGTTCTAAGTACATGCCTATATAATGGGTTGATTGTAAGTATCAGATCACAATAATTATATAACCTCTGAACTTATGGTATTAAGTACATGTCTATATAATTAGTTGATTGTAAGTGTCTGATCACAATAGTTATAAAACCTCTGAACTTAGGGTTCGAAGAATTTGAGATAAGCTTGATTCAATGGGGTGGGGGAACATCTACAAGAGACGTATGAAGGTTTTCACGCTGGCATTTCTGATATACCTGGATTATAAGGTAAACAGAATTTGCTTATTTTTGCTGCATTTAATGAGAAACATGTGATCTTATAGTTCATATATCTTTTGAAGGCCTTGCAGCAGAGAGAGAAATTGACAAGACGATCGAAACGGGATGGTTTATGGGAGAGAGCTCATGAACGAAATGCTAAACGTGTTCTTAAGTTAATTGTGGAGTTGGAAGGTTTATGGGTGAAAATGGGACAGTATTTATCTACTCGTGCTGACGTGCTCCCGGATGCTTACATACGCCTTTTGAAGCAGTTACAAGATTCTCTTCCTCCTCGTGGTTTGGAAGAGGTATTTTATTTATAGAACGGGTATTTATGGTTTTTTACTATTTTTGTATAGCCTTGTAATTTTGTGCAAGTGATGTAATGGTGCTTGTATCTTATACAAAATGCACCTGGCTATTGTCTTTATTAAAAAAAATTGGTTACAAGTTTTAATTTGGTAATTAGACGATAACATTTAACACTTTCTTTTATTCTGCTTGAATCAGGTCCGTTCCACTATAGAGAAGCAGTTGGGTAAATCAATGAACAATCTATTCACAAATTTTGTTAGTGTACCTTTAGCAACAGCATCGGTAAGAATCTTTTTAAGTTTATTGGCAACATAATACTTAACTAAGACCACCTCTTCTATTGTTATTGTAATATGTATGTATGATATCATTGAGTGTAAAATAACACTTGTCATGCTAAAATGCGTATTATCAACATTGTAAATCATATGCAGATAGCTCAAGTTCACCGTGCAACTCTACATGACGGGCAGGAGGTGGTTGTTAAAGTTCAGCATAAAGGCATCAAAACTGTAATCTTGGAGGTTGTTTATTAGAGGGCTTTAGTTTTTCTTTTTTCATATCTGAAATTAACCATTAGACTTGTAATGCTCTAACTTTACTTTTCTGCAGGACTTGAAGAACGCAAAATCAATAGTTGACTGGATAGCGTGGGCCGAACCCCAGTATGATTTTAACCCTATGATAGATGAATGGATCAGGGAAGCACCCAAAGAACTAGATTTTAACCTTGAAGCTGGTATAATATATATACCTTTTTTTGGGTAGCATTTGTGTTTCTGGTGTTAAATATGTTTGTTCTAAATGATTTCTTGGTCTTGTAGAAAATACTAGAAAAGTCTCTAGAAACCTAGGCTGCAGAAGTGAAGGTCTTGACAAAAAACCTGAACATGTGGAAGTATTGATACCAGAAGTTATTCAGGTATCATCCTTTCTCACCTTATTTAGGGTGTGCTCAATGAACATAAGGCTTTGCAACACTTTTGTATGATTTTGTGCCAAATGAAATATGAATATATGATAAGTGTTTATAGTTGATAGAAGTTACAATATGATAGTAAATTCTATTTGTTCTGCAGTCCACTAAGAAAGTCCTCATTCTAGAGTATATGGACGGGGTACGTTTAAATGATTCTCGTGCCCTAGAAGAACTTGGAGTTGATAAACAAAAGCTTGTTGAGGAAATTACACGTGCATTCGCGCATCAGATTTATGTTGATGGATTTTTTAATGGTGATCCTCATCCAGGTACTCTCTTCTCTCATTGCTCTCAGTTTTGTTTTGATCTTTTCTTCAAACATATTAGGTTAGATTTCTTGGTCAAATCATAATCTGACTATTTTTCAGGTAATTTTCTTGTGAGTAGAGAACCTCCCCATCGTCCAATTTTGCTTGATTTTGGGCTTACAAAGTTGCTTTCAAGCTCTGTGAAACATGCTTTGGCGAAAATGTTTCTGGCAGCTGCAGAGGTTTGCACACTCGTACACACACACACACGTATATATATATAAAACGTTAGTTATTAAGAGTTCCTTAAAGTTCTTAAATAATTTAAGAGTTTTGTAATGATACTCATCCTATATATCATCATCATCATCATCATCATCGTACTCAGTAAATCCCACCAATAGCAAAGCTATGGTAGGGTCTGAGGAGGGTAAGATGTAGACAGCCTTACCTCTACCCCGTAGGAATAGAGAGGCTGCTTCCGGTGACACCCCCAACTCGATAGTAGTTTTGCATCAAGCCTTGGACATAAGGCACATAACACTCAACCATCAGGACCCCAGCCGATTGGTGCATGTATTGTTTTTCGGCTATCAACACCACCACATGATGCCTGATTAACCTTCCGCCACTTTTAACGCTATTTTCACGAAATTAGTAAAGTAACGTCAAAACTTTTGCCTGCCCAAGGGCCCACACATATATACTCATCCTATATATATATATATATTTGTATATATGTATATATGTATATATAGTAATATATCTAGTGGAACAAATATATGAAATTCTTTCTAGATATACTCTTAGCTAGCTTTTGGCAATAGACATTGGTTTTTAAGCTAGTGAAACTAATTATCTGATTATTAGGACTTGAAATCTCACCATAAATTCATAATCAGTTATTAATGTTTCAATAAACATATTATGCTTTTGATTCTAAATAATAAGTTTTGGGCAATGTTTATTATGCGAGGGTAAGTTACTTATAAATCTTTTCTTTTAACCTTAGACTTCTATCCCCGTGACCCTGTTTCACAAACTGTCTGCCTTTCTTTGAAAATGCCATCTTTGGTCATTTTATGTGTTAAGTTCTTTAGAATCAGAATTTATCAAATACTCAACAACTAATGATTATAAATATTTGTTGTTTCAGGGTGATCATGTAGCACTTTTGTCTGCATTTGCTGAAATGGGGCTTAAGTTGCGCCTTGACATGCCTGAACAGGCTATGGAGATAACGAATGTGTTCTTCAGGGCTACAACTCCAGCATCTGAAGCTCTTGTAAGTGGCATTAATTGTCTTGTGATTTTGTTAGCATAAAGTTGTCCCTATATTATGCAAGACTGACCGCTCTTTTTGGTTTAGGAAACTGTTAAATCACTGTCAGAGCAAAGAGAAAAAAATATGAAAATTATACAAGAAAAGATGAAACTCAACAAGAAAGAAGTTAAACGCTTTAATCCTGTAAGTTAGTTTCTTTTTTCTACTTCTTTAGTATCTTTTATGATTCTTGGAACTAAATTAATGCTATTTTCTAGATTGATGCATTTCCAGGAGACGTTGTAATTTTCTCGAGGGTCCTTAATTTACTCAGAGGTTTCAATCTAGTCCTTTAGACCTAGGCCTGTAAATCAACCGAACGAACATGAACAAGGGCATGTTCGTGTTCGTTCATTTAACTTTAAACGAACACGAACACGAACACTTAATCGAACACATATTTTGTGTTCGTGTTCGTTTGTTTAAAATCTAAACGAACACTTCACACGAACATAAGCGAACACTTCACGAACATAAACGAACATAACTGTACAAAGATAAACAAACATAAATTAACATATATGAACAAGCGCAAATGAACACAAACAAGAATGAACGAACATATCTGAACACACTTAAATGAACACAAATGAACAAATGCAAAACCATTAAGTAGATAGCTCTTCCTGATAATGTTTAATAATTTGCTATTAATATGTAAATAAATAAACGAACATAAACAAACGAACATAAACGAACATAAATAAACGAACGTTCACGAACATAAATGAACGAACGAAGCATGTGTTTATGTTCGTTCGTTTAATTAAACAAACACAAATTTTTTGTTGGTGTTCGTTTACAAACAGTTCACCGAACGTTCAGTTCGTTTACAGGCCTATTTAGACCTGATTACAGGTTTTTGATACGCAAATATCATATAATCAATTTCGAGTTACACGTCCAAATTGTTCAATCCATTTCACATCATTTCAGGGCTGTCATCCTCGATGAACGTTCGTATAAGCTATCTAACTATCATGAGACCTTTTGCTGAATCTGTTCTGAAAAGGTATGATTATGTTTAGTTGCACGAGTCAATACTGATTTTTTAATCAATTAATAGCACCCTTGTTTTACTAGTTAATAATCGGTTTCAGTGACATGAACCATGGACCATCCTCAAATCCAAAGTGGGTATATGACGGTCCAGTACATTCTGATGTAGAGACGAAACTGAGGCGCTTCTTGGTTGAATTAGGAAATGCTGATAGAATACTTGGAATCCAGGTCTGCTTATGTTTGGATACACTATACGTTTCTGAACGTTTTATACGCGCTGCAACAAATGTCCAATTGTATTATGTTTTATGTCATGTGTTTCTCAGGTTTGTGCATACAAAGATGGGAAAGTGATAATTGATACAGCAGCTGGAGTGCTGGGAAAATATGATCCCCGTCCTGTTCAGCCTGACAGTTTATTTCCTGTTTTTTCTGTATCTAAGGGCATCACAGCTGGAATGGTACATTGGCTGGTTGATAAAGGGTATATTCTTGATCTACTAACAATAGTAGCAACAATAATAATAGTGACAATACTAATATGTATTTTCATTTGTAGGAAACTGAAGCTTGATGAAAACGTTGCAAACATTTGGCCAGAATTTGGCACAAATGGGAAAGACCAAATAAAAGTTAATCATATACTTAATCACACAGCCGGTCTGCAAAATGCTCTAGCCAATATTGCTGCAGAAGATCCTATGTTAATCGGTGACTGGGACGAGTGTCTAAGACGCATCGCTATGGTTGCACCCGAGACCGAACCGGGCCGTAAGCAATCATATCATTATCTGTCATACGGTTGGCTATGTGGCGGTATCATTGAGGTATAACGCCATACCTGTAAGGCTGTAACCTGTAAACCACTAAAAGTTCTTCCATTGCTAATATATGTTGTTGCATGCGCAGCATGCATCCGGTAAGAAATTTCAGGATGTTCTTGAGGAAGCTTTTGTTCACCCTCTTAACGTTGAAGGAGAGCTTTATATTGGGATTCCTCCGGTATTTGTTTATTTTACAAAATTTTCAAATGAGTTAGTTTATAAAAATAATATTGTAAACCATTTAGAAATTCATTTCAGGTGTGGAATCTCGACTGGCAACTCTTACACTCGATATGACTGATCTCAGTAGGTTTACCGTAAATCCCGACATCACCCGAAGGATCGCGGCCTCCAATAACTTGCCTTCCACATTCACGATTGAAATGATTTCCAGTAGCATCCCGTTATCCAATACGCTTAATGTCCGCCGTGCAATACTACCTTCCGTCAATGGACATGTGTCGGCTCGTGCTGTGGCCCGCTACTATGCCACCCTAGTGGACGGCGGTGTTGTCCCGCCTCGTCATTCCTCTTCTTCCCTCCCACCACTTGGCAGCCACCCTCACCGCCCCACGTTTCCTTCCAAGAAAACTTCCAAAAAGAAAGATTCAAGTGGACCCACAAGTCCTAACCCTGATGTATACATCAGGATACCCGAAACCGAAGATACAAATGATGAAATTGACACAAAAATATTTAAAAATGCTAAGACGAAAATTCATGATGCGTTTTTGGGAAGGGGAGATTATAGTGATTTAATCATTCCAAATGGGAGATTTGGGTTGGGGTTTAGAACGGTTAAAACAGCAGATGGTTTGATATTCGGGTTTGGTCACTCGGGAATAGGCGGATCAACAGCTTTTTGTGATATAAACAACAGGTTTGCAATTACTGTGACTCTGAACAAGCTGTCGTTTGGTGGTTTGACTAGTGAGATAATCCGGTTTGTTTGCGCGGAACTTGATCTTCCTGTTCCAGTAGAGTATACAGGATCTGGGCATTTTGCTGGGACACCGGTGGTTAATTGAGGGGTTTTAATCTAAACATGTTTATACAGTAAGCCCGTATATGAGGTAAAACTTTATGTATATTTAACGAAGATTTTGAGCTCCATATTGTTATTTTGTTGTAAATTGAACGTTTAAAGATCTTTTCTTCAGTGATCTTTTTGTAACCTAAGGTATTCATTCTTATTATTATTTGCAAATGGATCCATGGTGGGAGAATTTTATTTTTAAAGGTTTTCATAATTGTTGCATGTCTTTTGCGCGCGCTACTTTTATATAACGGACATACAATCCCAATTGTACATACCATCAGATACATCAGGCTTTTAGCTGCATTAGCATAGATCCATCATATCATCAAGTTATGACTGTAAAACGCCTTATACATATAAGACTGGTGATACGAGATGATCATCCTATGTTACATTTTCGTTAACCAAATAAAACGATATATCCAGTTGGGTTAACGGAATAGGGTTGGAGCTTGCATGCGTAACGTAAGTTTGTATTTGTTCAGCATGATGTTTCAAGTAGGATTTATATAAGGTTTTCACCATCTCTATTCCAAGTTGTAACGCTTTTATTTCAAAATAATAAAACCGAAGACTGCTGGCAGCATCGTCTGAATATTTTCCGATAGTTCAACGTTGATGCACATACATATTTATGTGTGAAAGAAAGAAGATAATTGTTAAAAGGAAGATTTTCATTGGGTCTAAGCTTATGAAAATCATTGTCCCTGGTGCTATCCATCCACAGTCATCATTATCATACTAAAACCAAACTATACTGCATCAATATCATGTCTAAGGATTCAACCATACAACCATTACATAAACTAAACTACAATAACACTGTCCAAAACAACACAACCCGAGAACGCATACTTTAGGGTCCTGCCTAAAGCAAGAAAACCTTTTATTATATGTTCAAACCGACCATATATTAGATACGCAGCTTCCACCGTCACTGTTCATACCATTCTGAACATTACCATCAAAGATGCCAGGATTAGAACCTAGTCCAACCATCATGTCTTGCCCGGGAATGGGTAGGCCCGGGTTGGGTCCATGGTCATTCCCACGAACGGTTATAGTTGGAGAGACGTTTCCCATTCCCATTCCCATTCTAGGCATGCTTTGACAGTTAAAACAGTTGGGAAGTGGTTAAATGGTTCTCAAGAAGGTGGCTAAGGCTAGAAGATGTCAACGGGCCCCTCGCCAGCATATCTTCAGCCAGTTTAACCTGTAATCGGATAACATTTACTTTTAGAGGTTGCAGTTTCAACCAATGTATATGAAAATCGTTTTTTTTTTTTTACAAAAAATATCATATGACCTTTTTTGTTTTAATTTAAAAAATTATTTCAGCAAACCAGAAGCTTCCAGTTGGCACATACCGCTGGCGCAACAAATTTCCATCCGATGCAGCAGAATGTGCTACGCCAGATGGAAATCTGCTGCGCCAAAAGACACTTGTCAAACACTGGTTGATTGGAATTTCAAAAGTCAAGGCTATTTTGTCAAACTTATCAGTCAAGAGGCACTATGGTGGTTTTCGCTGTATTTTATTAATAATGGCTCAAACAAGGTAAGGATATAAGTAAACCTGTATTATGATGGTTAAGGAAAAAATGTACCTTAGCTCTCAGGGCTTCCACCTCCGACTTAAGCACTCAGTTGTTGGTTGAAGCGTCTTTGAACTGATGGCTAGCACTCGTGAGTTGCTTGAACAAATCAGAGTACTCTACTCGCAGAAGTTCCACCTAAAACACATGTTTGGTTTATATTTTAATGAATATTAAGAATATATGTAATAAGCATTGTTTATAAGTACACACTTGTTGTTCAAGTTCGGTTAAATGTTTTTGTTTTCTTTTTCTTGATCGCCGAGCAGATTCTCTGTTTGAAACCATCCTGAAATCATAGTTAATCATATTAAAGCAGGATTGACTAACTAACAAACCTTGCATTCCTGAACTCTTGATAAAAATCTTACCGTTTTTGCCTTTTAATATCCAACTGATCATTGCTCTGCTCACATTGACCGGCTTCAATCTCTGTATCATCATCCGATTGTTCATAATCACTGGTTACCTCAACCACATTGCTGTCCCCTTGTTTCGGATTGGTGGCCGAAATTGGACTCTCAGCTGACCAAATATGAATACAATGTTAGATTACTAAAACATGTGTTGAAACACTCCCTATGTTCAAAGTTCAAAACAGGGCTGTCACTTTTACCCGAACCCTGAATTAAAGAACACATGAATAACTTGAACCTTAAATGGGTTGGTTCGGGTCACCTTTTCCCAGCAAAAAAAACCCAAGCAACCCGACCCGGAAAACCCAAAAAAAACCTGAACATATTGTTTTTTTTTTATAGATACGTTCAGTTTTGGAGTCTTTGGTATTTGGAATATTAAGTTTAGGCATTATAGTTTGTTTCAGGACGTTTAAACATTATCGAATCATGTTGTCTAATGATGTTTGAATTTTGATGATATTTTGTGGACAAAAAAAAAATTATTCTCATTTTATGTCTAAAGCCGAAAAGCAAACAACCCGACCCGAACTGACCAAAAACCGACCAGCCTGAACTTTAAATGGGTCGGTTATCGGGTAACCTTTTCCCAGCCAAAAAACCGAAAAAAAAACCCCTAGACTGCATATTTACTAACAGATCAAGTTAGTAGGGAGGTGTACCACAAACTGAGGATTGAGAATCCATATTCTTGATGACAGTAGAGTTGTTTGGATTGAGATTTTGAGTCCATACAGGGTTTCCTGTCATCCCACCACACCTTGAAAACCTATTTAAGTTATCCTGTAACCCAAACAGACAATTAACAAACTAGTTCTTTATGCTTCATTTGCTTTTATCAAATCAAACACAGATGGACTATAATAATATTAAAGAAATTAACAACAAAAAATTAGGTCTAACTGGGCCTACCTACCTACCATAAACATGATTCAACATACTGATACAAAGAATCATGCAATAATAAACAACTAATTATTAATTCAATAACTCAGTGGGGTGACTGTAATGTAAAGAGAGAATAATTATAAGAGTTAAAGCTAAACTAATGATATGAATTTTGGTGGTAACAATTATTAGTAAAATATTAATCAAATGAACAGGGGTTTCCCTATGATGGCTTAGGGAGCAGTAGTTTCGCAGTCGGTCAAACTGCTTTAAAAGTTGCTTCATGTAAAGACGACTAAACATGGGAATGCGTGTCTTGACAACCAACATGTATTTATTTCTTTTGCTTCTGACACTTTTGGTTTCCTCACGCCTAAAGTTGTGGAGTTGCTTAGGAAAATAATAGTTGCATTATAGTTTTGTTGTAACAATAGTTCTAAAGTTATTTAATTTTATTATTTTTGTAAGGTTGTGTAAGAACTTGTTAAGGGAAATGCTCCTTTTGTTTACACACGTATATCAAGTATTGTACAACTTTCAAAACATCAAGTACAAGCTATAATTTATAATGAAGCATTTTTACAAGTGCAACATTACATTGCAAAAAGTACAAGTTATTATTATTACGAGGGTGTAGAATTTGATTCAGTTTGATCATCAACCAAACCCAAAACAATAACCAAAGTAATCAGTTAATCTATTTTATTAACCGATCAGTTTTTGGTTAATGATTCAGTCATTGCTTACCCTTAATTGTTATGAAGTTGGGTTGAAAATTTTAGGCAATATACAACTTTCATGGCATGTTATACATGTTAGAATAGGACACGAAATATAGTAACATTAAACGTATGAAATTGCAATATTTAATTTCCATGTAATGGGTCGGCTCATACCAACCAATGGGTCTTTATCCTAAGACAAGGTGGTCCGATTAGCTTTGGATGCTTGGCATCTTTCTAATGAGGTCCCGGTGAGAATATAATAGTTACTTAGGTGATGTTTGTTTTTGCTTAAAATATCTGCAGGAGGCTTATGTCTGCGGACGCACAGACATAAGCTTCTGAACACTGTTTGTTTTTTTTTTAAATAAGAGCTGCAAACTGCTTTTATGGTCTTCGAAAAGAAGCTAATGTTTAACTTCTTCACACATCTTCACACTTCTTAACATCCTACCAACACCCAATATCCAACACCACCACTACCCATCGTGCGCTGCCGCCACCACCACCACCACCCACCGTCCGCCACAACCACCGTCCACTACCACCACCCACCACCACCGTCCATCACCACCACCATCCATCACCACCACCACCCACCCATCGGCCACAACCATCGTCCACTACCACCACCCACCGTCCGCCACCACCACCTACCATCCGCCACCAACACCGTCCACCACCCACCACCATCACCGTCCATCACCACCACCACCCACCGTCCGCCGCCACCATCGTCCACCGCCCACCACCAACTATTTTACTAGTCTACAGACGTTAAATGACTTCTATATACTGTGATATGTATGATAGGTAACTAATTTTTAGCTTATGCAGATGATACCCAGTTTATAAAACAAACAACATTATATTTTCAGATTGCAGACCTTCAGACCACATCTTTAGTTGCAGACATGAAATCAGATGAATTTAGATTGCAGATAGTTTTTGTCTTAAAAAACAAACAACACCTTAGTGAAGGGTAACACTTAAAAACAAGGGGGAAGCTATAATATGGCCCGGGGTGGCCCTGACGTGTTTTGTCCGAAAATTTTTATGCGTAGGGTAAATTTATTCGTTTTCGTCCAAAGATGTTGAGTCTGGCCACTTTGGTTTATGAAATTTGTTATGCGTATTGAATCCGGTCATCCTGGCATTTTCGTCCAAGCTTCGCCACCGGTTAAAAATCATAGTTCTTGTACGACACCAAAATATGGAAATCTTCATGAGCATGTTATTACACAAGTATACAACTAATAGTTGTACGTTATCTATGTTTGTAGCAACAAAAAATTCAATGTGAGAAGCACCTAAAAGTTAATATTCCGTAGATGTATATGTGAGTGCGTGGGCTTGTGTACATAGATGTATGTGATGGGTGAGTGTGTGTACAAAAATCACAGTATTCTCGGGTTTAAAATACAAGGAAAAAAAATAATAAGATTCGATAAGAGAATAAATGAAAAGAAATTATATACTTAAAAGACATTCTCGAGTTAAAATAAAAGAAAAGAAAAGAAAGTGTTAATTACATTCTTGAGTTAGATAAGAAGGAAAAGATAAAAAAAAATTGCAACTTTACAATTATGCCCTCATTCTTGAGTTAGACAAGAATTAAAGGATGAGTAAATTAGTAATATATAAACTTTCCTTTCACAATCCGGTCATATTTGACAGGAAAGTTTTGGAGGAAAAAATGCCTAATTTTTATTTCCATTCTCTTTCTTTTCTTTCTTACCCAAATATGTTACTGAGTCTGATTACTAATTATATATATATATCTACCTATTCTAATAAAGTAAAATAAATAGGACACTTGTCATGTTTTGGTTAATTCTCACAATTTTTTCCCTCCAAAACTAATATACCCTAATATATGTAATAAATCAATAATTATTTACTTTCTTTTTACACTATATTTATATAATATCTATATATTTTTATAAATATAAATATTAACATATTATTTTACTATATATTTCAAAATACTTGGTGAATTCCAAAAATCAACAACAAATCATGTTTCTCAAATGAAAATTGTTTCGGGTTTTTTGTGGAAGTTAAATTTGATTTTATGGGTCATAAGTTGATAAATAGATTATTTGGTACAAATTAACTACATTTAGGTCAAAATTTGTTACGGGTCAAAAATGAAATTTTTGAGTATTTTTAAAAGTTTGAGAATGCAAAATAGATTTATCGTCAAATTTGTTATGGGTTCAAAGTGTTGACTTTAAAATGTCAAAAGTATGAAAGTTAGAATTTTAAACATGATTCGAGTTTCAAGTTTACTTTTAACGGCATTTTTTGAAATAATCAAAAGGTTCGGGATTTGGCAAATTGACTATTTTTCCCTCAACTATTAAAATTTAAGAAAAAATTGCGAACACTTTCGACATGCCACCCCCATGCCTATCAATGCTTCTAATTTTTATCAAATTTGAAATATTTATGTCAAAATTAATTTTTTTTCTTCAATGGTGATCAGAACGTTGTATGGGAAGCATGCCATGCAAAACTATGCTCAAATGAAACAAAATATTCACAAAATTGAATGGGTTAACATGTTATTTTTTATGTTGTCACTGTAACAAAGTCGATAAGCCATCTAAAAGTTATCAAAATCTTTTTTATGGTGTAGCTCAGAAAAACATAGTTCTTGAAGAACACCCATTGCTACAATTTAATATCCTACTTTCTTTTGATGGGTGGTAAATTAATAAATATATCAATAAAGATAACGTCTCTTTTGTATTTAGGTTGAGTGGTTATAACTACTATCGTATGAGAAGTCTTATTTTCGAAATGGATTCATAACCAAAATTCTTTCAATTATACATATATGACACCGAGAATGAATTTTTTTAATAGAAAGAAGCATTTTTTGATACGATTTTGTACGGACATTTTTTTATTAAGTTCATTTAAAAAAATCATGTTGTGATACAAATAAAATCAATTTATTTACACATTGTATTGATACAAGGATAGATGTAATACATTTCTTTTCATATACGTTATGTAATTATTTGTTTTACTTATAATTTTATAATTTGATACAAATAATATCTTTGTTTCTATTTCTATTTCTATTTCTATTTCTGCTACCCTCAGTTCATCATCGCAGGCTAAATTGATCTGTAAATCAACTTCTCGCTCTCAAACGTAACATCGGCCGACGGTTTATTATGGAGATTAAGGTACAGGTTTGACAGTTAGGGTTTTTCTTAAATTTGAAATTGTTTGCTACTATATGAGATGAAATTGATAAGGTGTTCAGTGTGATGGGATTTAATTAGTAGCTACTGCTGCGCTTTTGTTTTGATGTGCTGCAAAATTTACACTTGCCCTAGACTAATTGTTCAGGAACATATTGCTTCTGTGAGGGCATTATCGGTGAATATGTTTGTTAAAAAGTAATTTGTTTTAGTTTGGCATTGCTAAGCTGATTTAAATATGAAGAGTAAAAAATCCTACAAGATGATTAGACTCCCAAATGGGAAGAAGTGTTCAGGTCAAAAGTTAGTATGGTAATTTCCGCATTTAGATTTTTTATTTATTTACTATTAACACTAACTATACAGTTTCTTTGCAGTATCAATGACTTCTACAATAAAGCTTTTGACACCTTCACAGACCCACAATGCTAAAGTTTGCAGGGTTGTAAGTAACTCCATTAGCTAACAATGGTTGGCTTGGGCATCGGATGAAATGGGCTTCGATTATGCATCCGTATAACCTTTAGTAAGTCGTATCATTATTTTTTTATGTTTTTTAAGGTAATAAGTACAAGTATAATTACTTCGTTTTAGAAAAGCGAATAATGCAAAAGTTTTTGAGCATCCATGTATTTAGTATTACTGCCTTTTTTTCTTTTTGCTGATTTTTTTAAATGAAATAAACTATTTGGTTGCTAATATTTCTTTATGTTGCTTCTCATCCTAATAGTGTTTAAAGATATAGAAAAGCTACATACTCTCCTACCCAATGATACAAACTTTCCCAGCATACATATGAATCCAGACAACAGGGTTATAGCTGCTCAACTACCTGTCTACATCAGAAAAATCTTCGGACCCAGCTGCCAAACTACTTAAGAAAATGTCCGGAACAACATGGCGTAATTAAACTTTACATAAATATAGAAAAAAGTGCATAGGTAAAGTGAGGCTGTTGGGTAATTTGGTGTTTGCAAATTGCAATACTGTGTTACTTTAGGTTTAGAAGATTCAATATTTGGGTAATGTTGTGTTTTTAGTCTTCTCACACATTTGAGTCATGTGACGTTTTGAATGAAAGCCTGCTATATTGCTTAAAACTGGTTGCAATGTGAATCCATTTTAATGATTTACAATATTGAACAAATTGGGTATTTTCCAAACATGTAAAGCTTGTATGCCAACGGTGGTCTACAGGTTTCTCACCTATATCCGGCTTACAGACAATGTTACACGGATCCCTGCTACAAAGCGCAGGGACTATTTTCTAGTATGAACTAAAAATGATGTATTGTGAAAAATGGGTTTTATAGTAATAAAATATGGCCTACATACAATCAAAGTGGGCTATTATGTTTTGGGATTGATTATTAACAGGACCTCTCTTGATGGCATGCCCTCAGCGGTGGCTGAGGCCTGCCTACCCTCAAAGCTGGTGGGCCTTGGTACTCATTTTGCGCATTCTAACTTGTTATGACTCATTATCCATTCTGACGTCGAGATTGGTTTGTGATATTGCAAATGATATATTAAAGGTTGGTATTTTCAATCCAAAATTAACAATGAACAAAATTAAAATCGATCAACCAGTTTGAACTCAGTCCGGCTTTTGGTTTATTTAAAAGATAATCAAATTGAAAAACCTAGACCGATGAATCCTCTATACCATAAAACTGAATCAACTTTTGGGATATGTAGCTCAATGGAATAAAACTTTGCTAGGTATAATTAACTTTTTGATGGCTAGATTCCACCGTAATGAGTGCCAAAGATGGGGTGCAAAGTGCAAACAGGTCAGCGCGAATCCACGTACAAGCTCGAATGTTCAAATTGGAGGGGAATGTTTAGGAAAGTGGCTTGTGAGCAGGGGTTTTATCCGTAACAGGGTCAAGTGAGAAGGCATGAGCTTTATCCGAAGCCTAGTTAGGATCCAGCCAGCACAATGTGACGCAATATTAGAGAATGAATTCAAAGACAACAACAGATAGTCAGTCCTATAGTGAGGCAGGGGTAATTTTGACATTTTGTGATTTATATTTCGTTCGTCCATTTCATGTCTATCAAACAAGAAAAACTAATGTAATTACATTACCATAGCTTAACTAAACTTATCCCTCGTTCGTTTCATTACCTTAACCAAACCGCCTAAACTTTTTCATTTTTAAAACAGACCATCTGATCTAATTATCGCTAACCGTCCGATCTTAAAAGTTTAGAAGGAACGGCTGATATGTGACGCATATATACATAGCAAAACCTAATTCATCGACGTTTTCTTTCTTTCTTTGTTTCCGACTTGGCGTTCATTCGCCTCAGGTAACCAACCTATTACTATTTTTATTATTTTACTTACATTTAACTTATCTTATCCGACTCTCACAATGCTTTGTATTGATTGATTTGGGGCAAAATGTATGTATGTATGTATGTATGTGTACCAATTAGGGTTTGTTTTTTATTTGAATAATAATTTGGAAATACATCTTTACTTCTGATCAAACTAATATTAGATGTTGTAGGCTCACTAATATACTCTCATTGTGCTGGCTCATTTTTGTAACCGACGCCGAACTCGATCCAAGCTCGGATTGGCTCGCTCTTAGGCAGTGTTGTAAAAATCCTGACTAATTGCTAGTCGCCACCCCCACCGACTTGTCGCTGATTAGTCCCCGTTTTTCAAAATGGAATATATATGTATATTTGAAAATTTACATATAAATTCCAATCCGATTAATCCCGACTAATCTCAGTTAATCGCTACTCGCTAGCCCCTATGATGTATATTCGATTAGGTGTCTTTTTAATTATTTTAATATATTATTGCATTTTCTTTTTAATTAATTGGCAGTTTATTTCTTTAGGTTAGTGGATAGAAGTTAGCATTTTCATTTTCCTAAGTTGTAGGAAACGTGCATTGTGTAGGATTTTGATTTCCCTATATGTAACCATTTCAAAGGAGAATGAAAAGGGGAGGGAGTTTTATGTTTGATAAAAAAAATAGTTGTGTTAATTTTCTCTCAATGGATTTTGAGTTGAAATTAATTCTCCAATGCTAGTTCAAGTGTGGCAACTTGAATGGTGACCTTTGGATTCTAATCACAAGTTTAGGTGGTGATTTCTGTATCCTAAACGCGTGTTAGACGCCCTTCGGTTTGGTTCGGTGGTGTATCTGTATCCGAAACAAGCCGTTGATCTATCCGTTTTATATTCGAATCAAATATCATATCCGTTACCGGTGATCTTGCTATCACCCTACCCCACCGCCCGACTAGCGCCTAACGAATTTTACAACGCTGCTCTTAGGCTTGTTTAACTTCGAGCTTGAGCTGAGCCGAGATGCCTCGTTTAATGAGCTTATAAAAGTTTTGCTCAAGTTTTGTTTATAGTGCGTAATTTGAGATCAATGATGTTGTGGAACTGGGAATGATATGCACGTCATTAGTATTTACTGGTTTTGTGTCTGTATTATTGTCAGGTATGAGTTTTTGATAAAACAAACTGCAAAGAGTAGACTTAACGCATACTCGGTGGTAAACATGCGATCACTATCACGTGTGTTATCCCAGCTGTCCCTAAATGCAAGATCCACACCCGTGTCAAACACGGTATCTTATACAAGCGCTAGGTTTCTGTCAACTAAAGGCGGAGGAAAAAAAGGTGAAGTTGATTGGGGATCTGAATCCACATGGTCAAGTGGCCCCACCAAAGACCATTTTGATGGCGAGGTTGTAGCCGAAAAGGTCACCGACACTGCGGGTGGTGACACTGGCGGTGTTCCTGGTAGTGGTGTAAGACGGAAGGCATTAGATTCGTCACATGAGGATGATTTAGAAAAGATAAGGAAACAGGCGGCTGCAGCTTCGCGTAGAGATGGGGAATTTGCAAGTAAGTGGAAAGAGAGGTTGCGTGAAACTACGGTGCTGATGAAGCAGGTGATTGAGCCAGGGGCGAGAGGCGCGTATTTGAAGGATTCAGATAAGGCGGAAATGTATCGGCTTCATAAGGAGAATCCGAAAGTTTATACGGTTGAGAAGTTGGCTAAAGATTATAGGATTATGAGGCAACGGGTGCATGCTATTTTATGGTTGAAAGAAGATGAAGAGAAAATGGAGAAAAAGCTTGGACACCCGTTAGATGATTCTGTTGAACAGTTGCTTGACAATTTCCCCGAGTAAGTTATTTTGTTGATTGCGATAACCAAAATCAGTTTTTTTTATTAAATAAGTATAATTTATGATTATTTTTATTCTATTATGAGAAGTTTTAAAAGTAATAATATTATTTGAAAACAAATAAGTTATTTTTTTAAATATAAAAATCAATAAGTTTTGGATACGAATTATCCATGGTAGAAAATACGAAATCGGAAGATATTAGAAATAGAGAATTGGGAGTGGATGCTGTCGGTGGGATTTTACTGGGCATGATTGATTGATTGATTGAAAATTGGGAGTGGATATAAAAGTATGCCAATGTTGTACAATAAAAATATACAAAAAGAAATTTTTAATTTGATATTTTTAATTTTTCTAAACCAATGCTGGATTTTTAAAGTGACCAGATACAAAAAAATCATTTTGCATTTTATGATACAAATAAGGAGGTAACTGATCTAGATAGACCTGTAAACGAACGAATAAAAACGAAGACTTAAACTAAGGGCGTTTTCTTGTTCTTGTTCGTTTTTAAGAATACGAGCGTGTTCTATTTGTTTATGTTTGCTTGTTAATAGTATAAGCGAACGGTTCACAAACATAAACAAATGCACATAACTGAACATAGATGAAAAAGCATAACCGCATGAACATCAATTTGCCAGGCCTAAAAAATAACCAAAGTAGAGTAAGTTAAAATTAAACATGAACATCAATCTGCCAGTTAAAATTAAGCGAACATTCACAAATATAAATGTACAAGCGATTCGGGTGTTCATGTTTGTTTAAATGAACATAAACGAACTTTCTGCCAAACAATTCACAGATGGTTCAATGAACGATTGGTTATTTTACAGGTGTAGGTGTAGAACTATCCTAACTTCTACTACATATTTATACAAGAACAATTGGGTGTCTATAATATGTATTTTCTTGATTTTAATGGTCATCATCATCATCGTACTCAGTATATCCCACCAATAGCAAAGCTATGGTAGGGTCTGAGGAGGGTAAGATGTAGGCAGCCTTACCTCTGCCCCGTAGGAATAGAGAGGCTGCTTCCGGTGAGACCCCCGGCTCGATAGTAGTTTTGCATCAAGCCTTGGACATAAGGCACATAACACTCAACCATCGGCGCACCGGTCGATTGATGCATGTACCCTTGTCTTTCGGCTATCAACGCCACCACATGATGCCTGATTAACCTTCCGCCACTTATAACGCTATTTTCACGAGATTAGTAAAATAACGTCAAAATTAGTGCAATTTCACTTTTGCCCACCCGAGGGTTCACACATATATACATTATATGCGCGTACCTAATGGTATTATTATTATTATTATCATTGTTATTACTATTGCTGTTATTTGCAGATTTTTCGAGTGGCATGATAGAGAATTTCACGTCGCGACTTTACCACACAAACCAGACTTTAAAGTGATGCCCGAGGGTTGGGACGGGACCATCAAGGATCCGGATGAGGTGCTATACGAGATATCAATGAAAGAAGATGAGATTATATATCAAGAGTTCCTTGAGAGGTTCAACTTCAACAAGGCGAAGGTAACCTTATGAAAACAATTTTCTTATTCTCAGACATCAGCTGTCTTTTTGCAGATGCTAATGTTTTGTTGTTTCATAAACAGATGCAAGGGGAAGTGAAGGCTCACAAATACAGCAGAAGACGCCCATCAGAGGGGTGGGAAATCACGGTTGAGAAAATGGGCCCTCGTGGGAAGCGTGGGGGCGGTGGTGGTTGGAAGTTTAAGAGTTTAGCAGACGGGTCCACCCGACCGCTTAATGACTATGAGAAGATGTTTGTAAAACGAGAGACGCCTCACAGGCGCCGCAAGATTCTACACCCGAAATAGACACTGATGAGACTGAGTGGTGTTGCTTTTGTTGTTAGACAGTTTGGATCTTTGATCAATAATATGGTCTCTTTTTTAGCTGTCACATAGTGTGACATACCATCATTAATGTTTTCTGTTTTTGCAATGTTTTCTTAAGTCATATGTGCCAAGGCTGAAAAATTGGAGCAAAACTACGGTTTTATTTTGTGGTTAGTATGATGAAAACTGAAATGGAATTCAAACCATGTTTGTTTTTGTGTTTTGTATACGGATGGAATAATGACATGAAATTGAGTGTGGGAGAGTTAGGTCAATCCAAGATCTACACTTGGCTGCCTATTAGTACACCAGTAGTTAGATGACCTGTCCTTGATTTCATGAATCTGTCTTTGTTTATCTTTCCATTTTTGAAGTAAACACTTATTTAGATATAGATTTAGATATAGTTTGGATCTTGTTAGATTTGAATCATGAAACAGTTAGGCTATGTGTTGTGCTTGGTTGTAGGGATGCCATCCATATCATTTAGGCAGGAGCATGGTTGCTCAACGGTGTTCGGACTTCGGTCGGTGTACTAAAGAAGCAATGGAGCATACTTGTTTCACTGATGCATTTACTCCACAAGAATTGATTAGGAAACATTATGTATACTTGCATCATCTTATATAATATGATATGAAAATTGTTGTAGATATTAAGAGTTTGAGCCATTTATGAGCAGTGAACAAATCATCAACTTTAGGTTGGTTCCTGCTTTGTATGTAACTTGGGATGTTTCAATGAGAAGTTGTGCCAGCATATTGGGTTTGGGCGCTGCCGGCTTATTTGGTCTCTTGGGTCAATTGCCTTTATGCTCAACCCCGAATCACCCGACCCAAATAACTTGAAACCTAAGAAAATTACCTGAAAAACACTACAAGTTCTGAGCGCTCACAGATTTAGCCATTAGGTATGGATTCAAAATATAAATAAATGAAAGATAAAAATATGTAATAATGGGGTGTCCCTTTATGATTTAATTAAATCCATCAAATCCAAAACCCCACATCACCTAATTACAACCCAACATTATTAATTTTGTTTATGAAGAAAAACATGAAAGAGAGAATTATTTTGTTCCAAAAACTAATGTCACCATTCATAAAAGAGAGTCACATAAATAATAAATTAGCATTTATTGGGTTTGTTTTTTTCCATTGTGTTTTTATAGTGTTTTCTATTGTGTTTTTTCGGACTTTTCCGGCGAGGTGGTGGCGGTGGGTGACGGTTGTGTTGGCGGTGGGCGGTGAGGTGGTGGTGGTTGTAGGATATAAATGAAGATGTAAGTGGGTTTTATGTAAGTGGGTTTTTAGATTAAAGTAAGTGGGTTTTGATATTTAAGTGTTGACTAAAATACCCTCATTCCTAGCCTTCTTAGGAAAATCAAACTTCTTATTTGAACATAACCCTATATATATATGATTAGGTTCATTTCAGAAGTATTTTTAGGGAGAGAAGTGTGAGAAGTCATTATAACCAATCATAAATTTTCTTTTAATTTTATCTTTAATTTATATAAAAGGTTATAGTTGTAATCTCTACAAATGTGTTTATATGGTAACTAGTAAATGTCGTAAGAGGTTTCAAATAACAATTTATTTTTCTTAAATATTTACAAGAGGTTACTCAATTAAAACATGAAATTATTTATATATGTTGTACATGAAAACCAACATTTTAAAATAAGTATAACACATATCAAACTTATCCGGTTCATGAAAAGTAACACAAAATGAATTTTTAAAATTCTTATTTTTCTTTATGTTCAAAATTATTTAACACCTTTGCATTTGATCCAACCTCATAGCGTTCTAAGCCCTCATACATTTATAAAACACATATCAATACAAATCAACAAACAAATTTGCGTTTCTATTATTTTTTTTGTTTTTATAACAAACAAACAAGCATTTTTTTAATTTCAAATTTAACCATGTTTTATTATAATATATTCACAATTCAAATTCTCATAATCGATATTGTTCTATTTATAGATTATCAACAAACAAATATACATCTATTTCATTTTATTTTTAATTTCAATATTTTAATCTAAATTACGCATACATACTTCAAAATACCACCTACACAGTATATAAATGAACCTACACACGATAAAAATTGCGCGTACACAATTCGAATACCTCCTACACAGTACATAATACATAATTCAGAAATACCACATGTATACAATACATTTATAAACCTATATAGTACATACATGAACCTACATACAATAAAAATTACACACGCAATTCAAAATACCGCCTATACGTACAGTATATAAATGAACTTACATAGTACATAAATGAACCTATACACGATAAAAGTTACACATACAAAATTCGAAATATCACTTACACAGTACATATATGAACCTACACAATACAAAATAATCATTTCTTTATTACATTAAACAACATATAATAAATAATGAATAATACTAATAACCTACACTTGTAAAATTTTCACATACACATTCGTGATACCACCTACACAATACATATATAAACCCTATACGGTATAAAATGAACTATTTTTTTCACATTAAAGCACATATAATAAATAGCGTATCATATTAATAGCTTACCGTTGTAAAATTTTCACGTACACATTCGTGACTTCACCTACACAATATATGAATCTTTGTAGGCAATACATGATATTTGATGCATTTGAATAAATATAATTAAATACATTATAATATTTGATTAAAATTATATTTGTTTAACATTAGTTTGATAAATAGAATAAATTAAAAAATTTACATGTAACTTTCAATTAGTTATTAATAATAACAATTAAATGATATTAATGACTTAAGTTTCACTTTAAACACTCCATAAGTTAAAGACCTAACTACCCTTATTAATTAAATTCTTAGTAAATTGATATCTTCATAATTACAAGTTTACCTTAACCAATCTAATCCATTGACTACACATAGCCATTGTTAATCAATGGTTCAGATTGATTTCTCGCACTTCTCGCTATAACTTGACTTCTCACATGATCCATCCCCTATATATATAAAAGAGAAGTTTGACGACGCTGGATTATGATTGGTCCATTTGGCAAGATTTCATTGGACCAAGTTTTGTTTTATTTAGTTTTTTTTTGTTTAAACTTTGATAATTATATTTCTAATTATCTTTGTTATGTTTGTTTTTTATTAGTTTCGTTCCAATACCAATATACCGTAACGGATGTGATAAAAACTGACATAATTTGCGTAGACTTAACGCATTTTGTTTTAGTTATAGTACCGTAACGAAATTGACTAAATGGTAATTCTTTTTTTTAGTCTGGTTTTATAACGAACGTGAAAAAACCCAACCAAATTTGCATAGACTCGCCTACAGGGACCAACAACGCTCGGGTTTTACCAACGCTCAAGTTTCACCGACCAACGCTATCCCAATGTTTCGTCTCAATTTTTATAACTTTTTTTGTTTTAGTTTCCGTATAATAACACATGTAACAGAAACTGTCCGAATTCACGTCAACTTACCGCCTCAACACTTAGGACCGGTAATGCATGTGTCTTACCAACGTTTGGATTTACCAACCTGCCCGGCGCAACGCTCTAGGTTAAAAACTAGTTATATATATATATATAAAACACCGAGCCACGAGCCGAGCCACAAGCCGAGCCGACCATGGCTCGGGCTCGGCTCGTTTCGAAACCGAGTCGAGCCGAGCCGTTTTTGTTCGAGCCTTTTTCGAGCCGAGCTTTTTCCGAACTTTTTTCGAGCGAACTTCGAGCGGGCCACGAGCTTTTCGAACAGCCCTAGACAGAACGTTAACTTGAACGTTTAAAGGTGTTCGTTTTTTGTCAGAATGTTTAACTTGAACATTTAAAAGTGTTCGTTTTTTGTTGAACGTTTAACTTGAACGTTTAAATGTGTTTGTTTTTTGTCAGAACGTTTAACTTGAACGTTTAAATGTGTTTGTTTTTTGTTAGAACGTTTAACTTGAACGTTTAAAAGTGTTCGTTTTTTTTCAGAACGTTTAACTTGAACGTTTAAAGGTGCTCGTTTTTTATCAGAACGTTTAACTTGAATGTTTTAAGGTGTTCGTTTTTTGTCAGAACATTTAAGTTGAACGTTTAAAGGTGTTCGTTTTTTTTCAGAACGTTTAACTTGAATGTTTAAATGTGTTCGTTTTTTGTCAGAACGTTTTAGTGTCTTCAGTTTTGTTTAGAACGTTTAAACGTGATATTTTGAACCGTAATCAGAGCTCAATTGAGTATAGTATTCTGCAATTTCATAATCGATTGATGAATCTAAATCCTTCTGCACATCAATTTGATTGATTAAATCATCATTTTTTTTTATCAATTTTGAAGATTATTGATGTTCAACGACGTTTCATTTTGATTTTGGTTTTTGACTTTAGAGAGTTCATACTTTAAGCTTTGATTAGGGTTTAGATTGGATGAGATAGAGCGATGAGTTCAGAATTTGGATCATAATGGATTTGTAATCGACAATTTTGATCATGAACTAGTTTGGGTTATTTACAAAACTGCCACCGCGTGTTTTTTAATCCAACACTGTCGCGTACGTAATGTACGATAGTACAATTATATCATGTATTACAAATATAACACACCCCTATGTATATTTTTTTCACACCCCGACTAGCACAATGCGGAAGCGTAAAACGGGAATGTAACAGACACCTCTGGTATCAACACATTATTTATAAAGAAACATCACAAACTAACTTACAATATATTACATTTCATTGTTCTATTATTGTTTTACAGTCTTTGTGATACAAACCAAACTAGTTCGTTAACTATACGATCTTACTACTAACGCCCTTGCTTCTATTCACATAGCATCAACCACACACCTTGGGCAAGTAACAGATCACCAAATCATTCCGATTTAGGTACACCTGAAAAGCAGTTTAAAACAGGTCAACTACTAGAGTTGGTGAGTTTCACGAGTTTCAAGAAAACAGTTATGAATATTCACAAGTTAACACTTGTAATCATGATATAAGTATGTAAATGATGTAATTATGCTAAGCTACAGTGAAGCCTTGACTATTTGTGCTGCGTGCATCCATTTCCCACGCCCAATCAACCACTGTGGCCCCCTTTCCGCCCACAATACGCCCCAAGTAGCTATGTCTAACACTACATAGCGTGTTGTATAATTATGGTCATGTGTAAATGGGGTAAAGTCTCAGCAACACATGCCGACTCCGTTTGGGTTTGTCAAACCAATAGTCTATTCACAAGCCACCGGCTCGAAGTTAATCACTGTGTTAGTGGGGACTCTCAGGTGTTAGCACTTAGATAATTCACATCAATACATATTTCAGGTATGTATATGTAATCAAACATGTTTTTCACCCCCAAAAGTTCGTAAAACAGTTTAGAAGTGGTGTCTTGAAACTCACTGTTTAGTAGATAATCAGTAGCACGTCGGTTCGAGGTTTGTATAACTTGCAATCACGGTTTCCTATAATCAATATTATAATAATATTAATATTTTAATATTATTATAATCTCAATACTAAACTGGGCTGTATAACTAATCTGGGTATAGCTGGAACACCCAGAAAGTGGCAATAGGCTTAGGTTGTGATGTTGTTCAACGTCTAATACTTAAAACCGAACTTGGCTTAGATTCCCGTTTTTCCCAGCTGGGCCAAGTTGCTCGTTTATGCGTTCAGAAAACAATTATGGGGAAATGAGCTTTGGTAAATGTGTTGGTTAATAAAATGATTAAGTTATAAAGAAAGATCACATATTGGGGTCTCGGATTAGCTACAGGGTCCGTTTCCGTTAATTCAGTTTGATTTGAGAAGAAACGCGCACAATCTATCCAGATTGTCCTGGTTTCTCATAGAAAGGTTCGTTTTTACTTAATTAATCCAAAAATATGATTTTTGATCACTCTTGGTGTTTTGATATTCCTGCAGGTTCATTAGTCGCGAACTTGCCGGTTTTTATAATAACTGAATTTGTTTAATCTTCAAATTAGCATAATAAATTAACCGTTAATCATTAAATTATGAAAATTTAGCCACTTATCAATTAAAATAGTAGATTTTTATAAAAATATTTTTGGAATTATTTACTGATTTATTAATTTATAAAAATTCATTTTATCATATATATTTCGCCTGAAAATCGTCCGTTTATCCCAAAAAATTTCCAAAAATTCCACAAAAATTCCTGAATACTCAAATTATGTCCCAAAACAACCTGTATCAATTCCAGAATGTAAAATGCTCGTGCAATATTCTTTTCGGCCCAAATTCGGCTATAAAAATTCACACGAACGCATACGCACAAAACACCCTTAGACTTCTCCAAATGATCCCAAAATTCATATGTGATCAAAGTACATTAGATATGAGTTACCAGAAAAATTTCATAATTTTTGAAGCATTTTAACTATTTTTCCCCATTAAACGTCCCAATTCGGTAATAAATTCGCCAAATATTCTCGGATGGTCAAAAAATTATCAAATTTGAAAAGGGACTCAATTAAATGGCACCTGATGTCCCTGAAAAATTTCAAGGCATAATAATATGCACATCATAACCTTAACCTAAACAGCCCGTAAGCGAGTGTTTCGGCATTACCTTAGCGGTTTCGGTTCGTTTCCGCCTTTCTAATCTACTTTTCAAGTTCTTGTGCTCCTATGTAGGCTAGATACAAGTCCTATATAACAAACTAAGCATTTTTTCATCAACATAACATCCCTTAAATTAGGGTTTCGGCTAGTGCACAAAAACGAACTTTTGAACCGTAAAACTGTCGTTTCAACCTTTTAATCGGTGTTTATGGCCAAAAAAACTATCAAAACAGCTTCCTTACCATGTGTATGATCAAAACATGTTTATGTACCATTTTAAGGATTTTTACATGGTTAGTAATGATTTTTGGCAATTAAAACATGTTTATATGTTATTAACATAATCAAATCAAGTTAAAAATGATGAAAATGATTAAGATAGCTAGGGTTTTGAAGGATTTGGATGCAGATCAGCTTGCAGCTGCTTTGGAGAATGTTTTGAGTGAAAATGATGTTTATACCAAGCTTATAAGACAAGTTATACAAATTTTGGGGTGCCCCCCCCTTTTTGCGACCGGGACTTGTAATGGGCCCATTTTGGGCCTATTTTGGCCTAATATTCTGGATATCCAAGCCCAAATCTGAAAACCCAAGTCCAAATTTATATCGGGTTCGGTTTTTGACGCGAAAAACATATCGGGTGCGTCACACAGTGCGAAAACGAGTGTTTTTCGGCTAGTTTTGTGTAAATTCATAAAAACATACTATACTTTTATAAAAATCGAAAATATTTTCACGGATCGCCTAAAACATTTCAAATAAGTGTTTGGTAAGTCTTTTTCGGCTTAACGGATGATACAATGCTTGGTTTGTAACTATCTTTCGCGTTTAAATCTATAGCGGGTAGTTAAACGAGCATGTTTTCATTTAACTTGTTTGCTATGGAACTAAAGCCATATTACTAATATTTTAGCTTATATTAAACGTATATCACTTATAGATGCCCCTCGGGATATCTGGGTCATAAACCCACCCGTTCGGTTAATCGTTTGTTTGTTACGTAAAAAGCGTTTATTTGCTTAATCGGTAAATACATACTGAGGTGTACCTTGTTTTGGCTCAAATGTCACAATTTTACAAAGAGTAAATTGCGGTTTTCGTCCCTATGGTTTGTCCAAATCTGCGATTTTAGTCCAATAGTTTCAAATTTACGATTTTTGTCCCCGTGGTTTCATTTCACCTGCAATTAAACCCGATCACACTAACCCTGTTAAGTATGACAGTTCACGTGAGGGGCAGTTTTGTTCTTTTTCTCCCCAAATAAACCCCAACTATAATTCGCAATCCCCTCACGTGAAAGGCTGGGGTTATTTGGGAAAAAAAGGACAAAAATGCCCCTCATACGAGGGACATGCTTATGGGTTTAACTGTCAGACTTAACGAGGTTAGTGGGATCAGACTTAATTGCAAGTGAAATGAAACCACCGGGACGAAAATAGCAAATTTAAAACTATTGGAATAAAACCGCCGATTTAGACAAACCACATGAACGAAACTGCAGTTTACTCTGTTACAAATTAAAAATCCATCCCAAATCCTAATACGTCAATAAGTCAGGTATTAGCTGTCCTAATTATATCATGTTTTGGATTTTCTCGTTAGGTTTAGATAGGCTACCCAAAAGTGAATGGATTGGTTGGGGGTAAAAGGGGCCTGCTTGTCATAATTGGGTGGGCGTGTCCCAATCATATATAAATGCTGTCAGTCATTATTTGACCATCATAATTATAATTAGGGTTTCTTCTCACACCAATAACAGCTCTATTATCAATCGGTGGGCGGAGAGTTTATTCTTCTCATCGTTCACCAGCTCTGGAGTTACCCTAAGGTTATGCCGTGTACTCTACAGGTATTCAATTCAATTCAATTCAATTCAATTGATTCCTTGTTTCCAATCATACGTCATCGTTTTCATTTGCTTGTTTAAACCGGATCTCGATTGATTTCGTTTCCGGATTGATTAGATCTGGTTTTCTAGGGTTTCGATTGGTGATTGAATTGTGCCTTTTGGAATCTTATTATTTTAGCTTAACTTCTATTGTAGGTTAGAATCTGATAGATGCTTTGCTTATATAATGTTTTTTAAGAGGTATGTGAATTGATGGATGTATAAAGTGATTTTGTGATTGCAGACATGATTATGATTGGTTACTTTATTAGGTTAAATTTACCTTCTTTCTTTTTTTTTTTTTGCATATTTATAATATTGTTTACTTTATGAAAGTTTTTGGTGTTTGAAATCTGGAAATTAGGTGCTATGATTTATATATGTTGCTAGAACAGTTATGGAAATCAGGATGATAATAATTATGTTAGTAGGATGGTTACTTTCGTTGTAATTTGGGTAATTTAATATTACTATTAATGTTTTTTTGCTAGTTGTGTTATATGTAAATAATTGGTTCTCTATTTAGGTTATCTGTTGCGGGATAAGTAGAGACCTTTAGTTAAAACGCCACGTAGGCAGGAAGCCGTTAACTAACCAACCCTTTACTATATGCGGTGCGGGCTAACTAGAGAATAAATAAAAGAATTGGTGCATTTGGAGGTGGACCCCACTTGGTTTGATTTAGGGTGCTAATGTGTCAACAAATTTGGGAAAAATATCCCCTCCCCTTTCCCTTTAACGCCCAATTTTGCTTTGAATGGCCTTGTGTTTGAGGCGTTAACATACCTAGGTGGCATGAAAACGTCCTGGGCGTGGTTCGGCAACGCATAGTCTTAGAGGTGAATAGGTTTAGGTTTCTATAAGTTTGTTCATAGCTTTGTTTAGTTTAAACGTCTCTAGTCTGTTAAAATCAATCTACCGGATCTCCTTTAAAGTTATATAAAGGGATATGTGTTGGGATTATGTTTGTGAGCTTGGTTGTTCCTTGTAGTTGCAAGTCTTGAATATGTTTGAATATGAATCCACTGTTCTTGTAAAACTGATAGTTTTTTACATGAAAAATGAACATGACTTTGTATGATTATAATATTTATAATTAAGCTAATATATTTTTTTCAGTTTGTAAAGGTTTTAATTCCCCTTGAGACATGGAACATGCACACCCCTGGTCAGAGTATTCCCAGAATCAGATTTTCTCATTCCAGAAAGTTCTCGATTGGTGTTCTCTCAATCCCAGAAGTTTCCCTAATTTTTCTTTAGTTAACTGCACCTAGTGAGCTTCTTGTGTATACAAACAATCAAGCAGGCGTAATGAAAGTTTTTTTTTTATGACTCAGGAGTTGATCACTTTTAGTCAACATTGAAAAGTAAGCTTTTTTTTTTTGTAACTTATTTATCAGGTTATAATCTTTAGTTTTGTAAAAATCTGCCGTTTGGTTTTGTAAATAACATAGTTTTCATTTTTTTCTTACTAGATGAGATTATGTTCTTTGCAACACGTGTTCTTTCTGATGGATACAAGTCAGATTCACAAAACAAATATTGGCTGAAGATTCTCCAACCGATACGTTATTCTCTGGAGGCTTTCTTTTTGGCTACAAGTTTTCTGCTTTTATAAGCATAATGATGACCTGCAGTTTTCAATTCTTTTTTCATTACAAGCCCATTCAATGTCTCGGTGCCATTGATTTGGTTTTCTTTATGAATAAGGCTATGAAGCCTGCCCATCAAAAGCATATGGAAAGTTGAGGGCGGATATATATATTATATTATCTATTTCTATAGTTGTCTTAAAGATTTAAGTCCGTAGTTTTTTCTTTTATTGTTTCGTTTGCATAAATAAGTTGCTACAAGCAGTTACATACAAAGAATGGAAAGGTGAGCTGATTCTTATTTGTGATTTAGGCTATAATGAAGCGAAGTCATTACTAAAATTCTAGGTTTGGTCTTTTGCAGGTACAAGATAATCAAGGAAGTTGGTAATGGTAGCTTTGGGGTTGTATGGCGAGCATTAAACAAGCAAAACGGTGAAGTGGTAAATTACCAATTTCCCTCGTCTTTTGCAACTAATCTTAAAACAGTTAAAAATTGTCTTTATTAAACTTGGGTTATTTATTTTACAGGTGGCAATTAAGAAAATGAAGAGGAAGTATTATTCATGGGAAGAGTGCATAAATTTAAGAGAAGTAAAGGTAACATCACTTTTTTAAGTACTTTCAAGTTTCAACACTTTCTTGCAGGCGGACTAATTAACGAACCTTCTTTAATTGGCAGTCACTGCGTAAGATGAATCATCCAAATATCGTGAAGCTTAAGGAGGTTGTCAGAGAAAATGACATCTTATACTTTGTGTTTGAGTACATGCAATGCAGTTTATACCAACTTATGAAAGATAGACTGAAGCTTTTCTTTGAAACTGAAATTAAGAACTGGTGCTTTCAAGTGTTTCAAGGTCTTGCATATATGCATCAGCGTGGCTACTTTCATCGTGACCTTAAACCAGGTGATTATTATGACTTTTTAACTAACAAATTGGATAAACTGTTAAACGTTTGGTAGCATGTTTCTATTTGATTCTATATTATGCTGCAGAAAACTTTCTTGTTTCCAAGGATGTAATAAAAATAGCTGATTTTGGACTTGCACGTGAAATCGTTTCACAACCACCTTACACCGAGTATGTTTCAACACGCTGGTGAGTTGCCAAGAATCCCTATCTATAAATCTTACTTGAAAACTACTTGTTTCCAATATTATCTTCCTGCTGGTTACTTACTTAAATGCAATGTTTGCAGGTACCGTGCTCCTGAGGTTCTTCTACAGGCACAGACTTATGGTTCTTCTGTTGGTGAGTGTATAAATTTTGTATGATGCTAATCTCTTCATATTTTTAGAATTTCATGTGGAATTTAAGTTTATTATATTTCTTCAAATCAACAGATATGTGGGCAATGGGAGCAATTATGGCTGAATTGTTTACTCTTCGGCCACTTTTTCCAGGTTCATGGTGTGTGATCAGTTATACAAATAAACTTGGCATTGTTATTTCCTCTGTTGTAACAGCGGCATCAGTGTCATCTAGATTTTCCTTGGATGTTTCTTCTTTGAATATGATCAAATGTCTCAGAAATGGTCGATTTGATGCATGCGGTTAAATAATTAATCATGAATGCTGTCTTGAGCTACTAATGAATTCTGGATCACTACCATCTACCCAAAAATCCACTAGCACAATAGAAAAATATTTTTAGACAACTTGGTCACGTGTATTTGTTACATTGTATACTAATATGATGCCACCTACGACAAAATTGTGGTTTCTTAATGTGATTGTCTTATTGTGCTTTATGAGTTGTAACTGACTAGTGATGTGGATTAGGGGACTATTTTTGACTAAGATATGTTGGAACTGAACCTTGCTTCTCCTTTTGTGTCTGCAGTGAAGCAGATGAAATATATAAAATATGCAGTGTGATAGGCAGCCCAACAAAAAGCTCATGGGCTGAGGGACTTGGACTAGCGAGTAGTATCAACTATCTGTTTCCGGAGGTTAGTTTTTTTTAAAACCTTTGATTTATTAAGTTTATTAACTTAGTTGAACATGTCTGTTTCAGTGAGAAACTAATTCATGTATTTAAAATTGAAATAATGCAGCTTTGTGGCGTGAATCTTTCTGCCTTGATACCATCTGCAAGCAAGGATGCAGTCAATCTGATTGCAGTAAGCACGGGTTACTACACTTCACTTACCACATACAAATTATAAACTATGAATGATATATATTTTTTCCTATTGTTTTGCGATGTAGTCACTTTGCTCTTGGGATCCATGTAAGCGGCCTACAGCCTCGGAAGCTCTTCAGCATCCTTTCTTTCAGGTACTTAAAATACCCAATGATCCAAATTGCTATGTTTAGTATGGATTGAATTGTAAGTGAAGATAATCTGAATAGTTTTTCTATAAATGTGCAGAGCTGTTACTTTATTCCACCTTCACTTCGCCCTAAATCAACTACAATTGCTAGGACGCCTCCATCTGGTTTGTTGATTCTATTGGCCGCTCATTTTACTTTGTTGAATATAAGATTGTAATCGGTGAGGTTTTTCAGCAGGATTGAACGGTAGGAGGATTGTGGATCAAAAATTGACCAAGAAATATCCCGGGTCTTTGCCCAACTCAAAGCCTGCTGGTTATATTACTTCATCCGCCAAAGTGAACGCATCTCAAAATACAGGTAATAAATTTCAACAGTCAACACGCTAATTGTTTATAAAAGTTAAACCTTCTGTACAAAAAAGTGTTTTTGGCCAACCTGTTGGACCCGATACTCAAATTGCCTAATTGCCATTTGGTGGTTATTTCTGGTCTGTCCCCAGATTTTTTATAGATAGTTGGTCTTGCCTGTATACTCATGTTGCGCTTAAATTTGTTACAGGCGTGCAACGTAAACTGGATATGAATCGACAGGTCTGTGAGATCAACAATTATTAGTGGAATATGTTACTTAAACTCGTATGTTATATAATGTTGGTATTTTGTGGTTTTAACATCCTGTTTCCTTACCGTTTCAGGACGGACTGAATGAAAAGACAAATACCAACTCTTCAAGGCTACCAAAATACCAACCACCCATCAAGAACAATCAGAGTACGAGTTCGTTCGTTAGATTTTCACCCACAAATTTGTTTTTAAAAATGCGTTTATGATGAGAAACATTTAATTTGACAGGAGGAATGAAGATGGGGAAGGGAAGAGGGAATGACATTGTCAGGGATACGGCTGATAGGTTGGGAAATATGACAATTGGGGCGGGGGAGAGGTGGTGGAACTCGGCATCCACCAATGAAAGCGGGAGTGGTGGCCAATGGTAGATCATCAGACTTGTTTACTGGAAGGTCTCAAGTTTATAGCAGTAAAGTCGCAGGATGACGTCATACTTTCTGTGGGTCTTTGTCGAAGCGTGTTTTACTTTCGTTCATTTTGCATTTCTGCTTGCGAGGAAAACGTCTTGTACTTTTATATAACTATTGATGTTACGGCCATCATCGACTTTTTTACATTTCTGATACGACACGGGGTGTTGGTTATATATTAATCTTTTGAGTTTACTTTTCTATAAAATCACTGGATGAGATGCACAAACTAGTGGTGTTCGTTAGATGCTTTTGGCAGGCCATTTTAGGGCTTGAAAGTTTGATTTCAGGTTGATTTAAGTTGCCTGAACTGTGACGAAAAATCTTGGCAGCTTACCATTTGAAAAAAGTTCCTTATTCCCAGAAATTTTATTCATTAGTTTAAAAAAAATCCAATAAATAAACTTTAGAAAATAATGCATCAAGCTGATAACAGAAAGCATCACAGAAGTTAACTATCCATCAAAAATACAGTTCGGATTTTAGCAGTGAGAGAATGTGCGATTTCAAGGGGGCGATTGCCGAGTGGCAGAGCTAAGGTCGTAAGTTTAATCGTGAAATTAGGTTACATAAAGAGAATTAAAAAGATCAGGACGAATGAAATTTTTAGCAATTGTTTGGTTTCACAGTGTGTTTAATGGGGCCGAATAATATAACTAAAAGAGGTCTGGAACGATAACCTTCCGATAGTGAAACAGATCTGACATGTAACTTGTTGCCGCAGTTGTTAAAACTTCCACCGAGCAAACATAATAATAACATATTTGCAGGGGAGGATGACCAATGACATCAGTCTCCTCATCAAAACAACAAACAAACAAATAAATACAACACCGGCAAATTTCAACTTACAAACACAATTCAAATTCCCTAAAGAGAAACAATAAAACATCCCCCCTCATAACTCATCTTCCAAGAGATGGACCATTACATATAACATAAAAGTTTCATATCCCCAAACCCGCACCTTACCATAAAAAACTATAACCCTCTAGAACCCCGATAACGATATGATTAATGAACAAACAATGACTATATTATCATATTCATAAGAGCTGATCTTGAACTGTTAAAAAGGTTAGGAGTAGTTGGTTGCTGTATAACTAAAGGTATTGAGTTTGTATTCTCTCCCGGTTTTGTTCCCACCAAAGTTTTGCATGCACTTCCCCGAACTTATCACGACTGCATTAACACGAACAAAATCATTCGGTGATTTTATAAAAAAATTATATAAAAAAAATACTTTACCTGAATCTAACACGCCTAAGCTCTCTAGTGCCATCGGTCAACTGTCTGATGGTAATATAAACGCCCGGCTCATCTTGCTCGACCCACTCAGACTCCATATCACTAGCATTACTGACTGACATTGAAGCTTCATCTCTAGAAGAAGTTGTTGTCCTTGATGCTTCCATAGATGACATATCACCCTTGGGCCCCACATTGTAATTCTGATTGCCTCCATAGTTCTTGTTCCACTCTTTGTTAATTGATGGAGTCATCATTGGGCTTTCCCTTGATGATCCAAGCCTCGAGTAAGTTGAATCCCTCTGCATGATTTGTAAACGTTATGCGTGCTTCTTAAATACGTGTTAATAAAAATGTAAGAAAGATTAGTTGTTAGTCGTTACCCCGTCTTCAGAATGTGCAGGCGTGTTTAAAGCTTGGCAGTTGAACCTTTGAACATTGTAAAGCTCCATTATGCGGTCGTAGTTTTCGCCCCACCACCTCTGAGCTTGCCATTTGTTGAACATTTCCCGGCTTTTGTATATGAAGTGATCCAAGAAATATCAGCATTTGTATTGAATGAAAAATAACTAGGGAAATAAAATTATAAAGTAATTTGCTTATATATATGGTATGTGATTGGTTTTAAGTGTACATACTCTTTTAGTTGTAATTATCATTAGAGGATCAATGTTATCTTTCCAAAAATTATTTTGAATAGAAATAAATATAACAGATGACGTTTATTACATTAAAATACACTTTAGGTGACTTTGGACGGGTTTTTAACCTATTTGATTTGACGACTTGACTAGACTAAATAACTCATTTATAGTCATTACTTTATAGACTAGTTTCATAACTTTTGTATCTTGCTAGTATGAAATAAAGTCTTACTTGAACCGAATCCGTTTAAGGTCATTTCCGCCATTAGGTAACGAAACAAAAGTGATTTGAACACCCGGTTCAACTTGAGCCATCCACTCTTTAGGTTCATCTTCATCCTCCAAGACCAAATGACCAGATTGTCTAGGTGGTTCGTAACTGCCACTTGCATGATTAGGATCATTGCTAGTAAAGTCCCAAGCAGGAATAATACCCGAGCTTCCCGGTTGCATATAAGGAAAGCGGGCCCCGTCAGTTATAGTTTCAAAATCCGGATAACCTCTTTGCCCTTTCTTGTAACTACTAGGTGCTGTTGGAGGTTTCCCTTTAGAAGGACCCGAAACTTTCAATGCGTCTTTGATCTGCAAACCATTAAACGAGTTTACAGTTTAGGGTTTAGGGTAAATAAAATTTTTATCAAAATTGGGGTACATGGAGACAAAAATTGAATGGTGGGACCAATATAGGACACTCGTGTGTCTCTTTTCCCAACATGGGTGTATTGTCTTTTCCTTAAGGAATATCTGTCACATATTGTGCAGTTTCCAAATCTACCCCCCATGATCTCTAGCCTATTTCAAGTCAATGGAGATTTGAAGATTACACTCTTTAATATTCTAGGTTCTTTTCTTAATATTTTGTTTTTGTTTTTTTTATTAAAAGCAATGGAATCTCAAAACTATAAACATAATACATATGTTGTACTAACCACTAACTAAAGATTTTGTTTTTTGTTTTAAAGTAAAAACATGATAATGGGAACATGTTACAAGATTTTTTTACAACTTTTTCAGCATGATATTCTTCTAGATTGTTGTACAGTAAAATAATTTAGTTGCCACTTTCAAGAGTCAAAAAACTTGTTGTATATATTCTATAGAGTGCATGTCGGTAGCTCAGAAGTAAAATTTAAAAATCCTGAATGTTGCATTGTCTATTTGCCTATGCTGCAGAACTAAATGAATGAAAGTGAATCTAAAGAATGGCCCCACATTTAATAATGTAGCCGTCTGTAGTTACTACTGTTTCAACTAACATTTTACTCAGAGCACCCTATGTATCTTATTTACTATTATGCCCTAGGCTATATATAGTATAATGGTGCCGGCCGCCCGTTGCCAGCTCACCTAAAAAAGGCACTACACCACACACCACCCTAATGAGGCGCTGTGGGGCATTAAGAGCGGAGGTGTGAGTGTAGCAACGGGTGTTGGTCTAGTATGTGTGGAATTAATGTAACAACCAATCCAAATTTTCAATATGGCATGAGACGTTAAATGAGTGCGCTCGGCCTTCACGTCATATTTTGAAAGACTAACAATTTCCTAATTCTATTAATTTGATAATCTTTGCATTACTTGAAATCAATTTAGTTAAAAAAATCTTACTTATCAATTTTGGGCATCTTTTAGAAGCGATGATTAATGTTGAGAAGAGATGAAGGAAGAACATTTTGCGCAAAAACGTTCAAAAACAAACTATACAAGACAGAGGAGAGAGAATATGCGTTTTTAAAGCTTGATTTATACAAAATTTTGAGAGGAGGAACAAGTATGCAAACACTTGGACTAAATTTTATACTCAAAATTACACAAAGAAAAATCAGCTAAGAAAAGAGGCTACCCACCTTTCTTGGGCAGTTCAAACATTAATTATGACATTTTTAGGTGTTCAAATTAATAATTACACTTAAAAAGTAGTTATTTTAAACCAAATAAGCCTCGCCTAAGTTAGAGTGGCAGTTTCATCTCATTTCAATTTTTTTGAAGAACACATTCTGAACAGATCCCCATATTTCACACCATCTTCCACATTGAGAATACAAAAAGTATGTGGGCCTACTTTTATTTCCAAACTAGACGTGACAATACCTTTCTAGTAAGTAGTAACAAACAACAATTTAGTAAATACTACCACAAAAACCCAAAATAATAACATATATCCTCTATATACCAACCAATATTATTATATGTTTTATACATTGAAATATTTTGTATTGTTTTGTATTTAATTTTCTCCATTATATAATTGAATACAAAATAATATAAAAAATTTTAAAATTTTTACATATTTTTTCTTCCTAACTTTTGAAATTACATATTCCCCAAAATACAAGTTTTTAATGCAAAATGTACAAAACTCTTTAAGCATGGTTTGGGAAAATATGTAATTTTAAAGTTTAGGAAGAGAAAATATATAAATGCCCCTAAAATATTTACCCGCTATATGTGCTCTATCGTATACTTGACGTTAAGACTAAACATTTTGTGTATTAACTGATATTCATGGTTTCCAGTAAACTTAAGGTTAACGATATCTGAAACTAAACATTCTCTCTTTATTTGATTTGAAAGACACTTTTAAAAGGACTCAATTAGACAACTACTATTAATGTCACATATAAATAACCACTTTAGGTGGTACCAAACAGTAATAAGTGTCATAAGCATGGTCTGAGCAAGATTTTGCTATGTTCAAAGATGCATGGAAAGGATACAATAAATAATGCTAAATAAAGCCACATAGGATGAGGACAGTTATCTTTTGTATAATTGTATATATGCATGTGCGCATGATAGAGAAAACCGTGGTGGGAAAGCTAACCTGCGCCGTCAGACTTTTGGTGTTTGAAGTCCCACGCGCCGCCACTTCCTCACCTCCATCTTCCATTTGCTGCTTGGAACATGTTACGCACGTCAGCATCTTCTTTGCACTTTTTACACCTTCGATCCCTCTTTATATGTTTTGTTTTAAGCAAGATACAAAATTTCTTTTTATAAAATTATTCCCTCTGCACATACACCAGAAAGAAACATAAAGAATAAAACTTTACCACCTTTGGAGGTAACTAAGCATCATTCAAATTTTAAGTATTAATTATATATACATATATAGTGTGAGATTGTATTCATTAAATAAAATATCATTGATTGCAAGCTTAATGAAATTAAATTTTTGATTTTTATGCAATCAAGATTGGTTAGAAATACAAGATTCTTTAAAACATCAAGATGATGATGATATTATTATTATTATTATTATTATTATGGATATGGATTTATTTATCATCAAGATTTTAAGCATCTTCAGGATAATATTATATTATATGATTAGAAATCTGGTTAGTGATTTTATAAACTTGAGATCGACGCATTTGGTAATTAATTATGTTTTACGTATATGCATATATTTATTTTATATTTGGATTTATAACATTCTTTGGGCCCCACATGATCCCCAATTTGAGCAGTATTATTATATTTATAAGGCTTAAGAATAACACCAATGTATGTTAACTTTTATCAATAAAAGGAAAAGAAAGAATAACTCCGGTACCGTACTTTAAAAGATTATGCTTAAGTACGCATGAACACAATTTTGATTTTAAAATTTCTTTTCTTTTTACCCACTTCGCATTGTATGGGGATTTTCGGATAGACTTGAAAATTAGAACGCAAATACAAAAACGTATCATGACGGCTATCACTTCTTCGATGTAGAGCTCCAAGGTAGAGGTGGTCAAAAAAACCGGTTACGGAACCGGTTTGGCCGGTTTAACCGAAAACCGGTTTTTTAAAAACCGGTTTTTTTAAAAACCGGTTTGACCGGTTTACGTAACCGGTTTACGTATCGGTTATAAGTTTTGGACCCAAAACCGGTTTTATAACCGGTTATAAAAAAAACCGGTTTTTTTTAATAACCGGTTATTAAAAAACCGGTTAACCGGTTTTTAAAATAACCGGTTATTACCGTTATAAAAAAAACCGGTTAACCGGTTTTTTAATAACCGGTTAACCGGTTTAACCGGTTTTCGAACGTTACCAAACGGCCTTATAGCCGTTTTTTTTGTGTTTTTGACCGTTTTTTAGCCGTTTTTTTTTTGGTTTTTTTACCATTTTACCCCCACAAACATCTATATATAGTTTAGGTTGGGTATTGGTTAGATCACACTTGATTATACAACTCCAAAAGCTCTAAACGTTTATTTCATACGCGATTATACAACTCCAAACGCTCTTCTTTCGTAGTCGTTTATTTCATACTCGAGTATACCACTCTTAATTCGTAGTCGATTATCATGGCCTCCCAAAGTGCTGCTTCATCGGTCAACATGGGTGCCTCGAACACGGGAGAAACCGTCGTTCGGGTCATCCCCACGAAACGAAACCAAGATATTTGGCAACATTTCGACCTATGCGAAATGTCTAACGGAACCCAAAAAGCTAGATGCAAACATTGTTTGAAGTTTTATAACAAAGAAGCAAACTCCAGTTTAAGAGCTCATGTAGAAAAGCCCTCTTGCAAGGTCTTGAAGGACGAATCCGGAAGTAGTTCGCAGCCGGAGATGACGAATCAAGGAACGGTGTTTACGTACGACCTTGAAGCGGTACGTCAACAGTTTGGCAACTTTGTGATTCAACAATCACTTCCTTTCAACCACTTCGACAACCCTCAATTCACGCAGATGATGCAAACGTATGTTCAACCACGCTACCAACACGTAAGTCGTTCGACCCTTAGAAGAGATATGCTTAAAGCATGGAAAAACGCTAAATCCGAACTAATTTCATACTTTTCAAACTTACAAACTGGTGTGAACTTAACCACGGATGTGTGGTCGGTACCTAATGGTTCGCCCGACTCATACATTTGTGTGACGGCTCATTGGGTTGACCCCCGGTCGTGGCAAATGATGAAACGAACCGTTGCGTTTCAATTGTTTGATTACCCGCACACGGGTAGAAATATTTTTAAACTCTTGGATAAAGTCATTCGACAATACAAGATTGAAGATAAAATCTTTTCAATATCGTTTGATAACGCGTCCAACAATACGGCCGCGGTTGGCCATTTAAAATTAAAGTATAAACCTATCTGTGATGGAGCGTTTTTTCATAGCCGATGCATTGCACATATTATCAACTTGGCCGTGCAAGATGGGTTAAACGTGATCGAAACGCAAAGAAACAATTTTAAAAGAATGTTACGAGATGTTTTTAGCAACAATTCAACATTTTCAAGATACAAAAAATTTTGTGAAGAAGCTAACTGTCAATGGTTGGGGCCTAACTGGGATTGTCCAACAAGATGGAACTCGACTTGTGAAATGTTTGAGAAAGCCATCCAACAAAAACAATCGTTAATTGCGTTTCATCAAATTTTGTCAAATAGGGGTAAATGTGCACCGTACGATCCTAGAAACTGGTTATTGATTGAGATCGTTACGGAGGTTCTTCAAATTTTTAAATCTTGCACAAGTAGTTTATCCGGGGTTTACTATCCAACAAGCCCCATTGCTTTACCAAAAATTGCTGTCATGTGCACAAAGTTGAGTGACCTTCATTGTAGGGGTGCACCTTATTTTGATATGGGTGTAAAAATGAAAGAAAAATTTAAAAAATATTTTCAAGAACTACCCGCTGTTTTGACCTGTGCTGCTGCGTTAAACCCTTGCATCAATGTTGGTGGTGTTGAAGCTTTAATAGAAAAAATTTGTGATGAGCTAGGGTTAAACGACGATCAAAACCCCTATTATAGCCAAACTTTAAAGAATGATTTCAACACCACCTTGGCAAACATGTATGATGTTTACCTTACAAGATACGGGTCGTCTTCCCAAATTCATGACTCGTTAAGAGCTGTTGCCCAATCCCAATCCCAAACCGACCTTGAAATGGGGATGTACTACATGATTTGGGAATACGCCGGTAAACGTCAAAGGGTAAACACCCCAAGCAGTGAACTTGGAAGGTATGGTGGTACCAACTTTGTGAAACACATGACTCCGGATGAATTTAGAAGTCTTGATTTGCTGGCTTGGTGG
Source organism: Bidens hawaiensis (assembly GCF_021521415.1). Taxonomy (NCBI): domain Eukaryota; kingdom Viridiplantae; phylum Streptophyta; class Magnoliopsida; order Asterales; family Asteraceae; genus Bidens; species Bidens hawaiensis. The sequence goes on along the minus strand of NW_027494400.1, from coordinate 93,669 downwards.
AGAGGTAAGGAGGATGAGTTTCCGATCCTCGCCGCCATGGCCAAAGATTTACTAACGGTCCAAGCTTCCACGGTAGCTTCGGAGTCTGCTTTTTCTGTTTCTGGCAGGGTTATATCGATTAGGAGGACTCGACTCACTCCACCAGCTGTAGAGATGTCGATTTGCTACAAGGATTACTTGGACTCTTTAGACAGGGCACAACATCAACGCTCACTCGAGGGGGAAATGGACTATGAGGCGGCCTTGTATGAAGACGAGGTCAATCAAGGACACACTCAACCAATGACCGATGAAGAAGCCGCGTACGACGATTACCTAAGGAATAGCTCGGGATCGGGTAGCGAAGAAAATGAGTAACAAACATCAACTTGTTAATGTAATCGTGTCTAAACATTCTTTAATGTTTGTATTTTTGAGTTACGAATATGCGATAACGATTTAATGTTTGTATTTTTAATGTAAAAGCTATAAATGAAAGTTATGTGTTTTTAATCTTCCAAGCAAAGAATGCTAACAACGAAACCCTAAACCCTAAAGCAAAAAAAAAAAAAAAAAAAAAAACCGGTTAACCGGTTAGACCGGTTTTTAAAAACCGGTTATAAAAAAACCGGTTTAATAACCGGTTCTAACCGGTTTCTAAACCGGTCCAAACCGGTTTGGCCGGTTTGAGTTTTCAGCAATAATAACCGGTTAATAACCGGTCCGGTTATTAACCGAACCGGTTTTTTTCTGGATAAAAAAAACCGGTCCGGTTAAAAACCGAACCGGTTTTTTCAAAAAAACCGATTTGTGCACCTCTACTCCAAGGCATCAGGAAAATGGAATAGAAGAAACTGCCAACTCAAAATCAAATACAAAAAAGTCTCGGACTTGAATATCAAAACACGAATACAAAAATATGCCATGATGGCTATCACACTAACACAGTTCCCGAAGGCATCGATGTAACAGAATGAAAGAAATTGCAAACACAAAATAAATGAAAAAAAAAACTCCGGATATCAAAATGCAAATACAAAAATATCATGATGATTATGACTCCGACGTAGAACCGCAATGCATCGAATAAACGAAGCTAAAGAAAAAGAAAATGCGTACCCAAGATGATAGAACAAAACCAACACACACCTCAAAATAAAAATAGAAAAACGGCCATATGGACGGATGAGATTGTCCCTTGGTTATTATTATTATTTTTTAACATCAAATTTTATTTCCATCTAAAATCCTTCAAATCTTACACTTGCAAGGAACTTGTTAGTAATGTAACACTTACTCTTTAGTATCTATATCTACAATATATATAAACGAAAACCCAAAAATTCTATGTGTCGCGATGTGGTCGCTCCCCCTTTTATGGAAGCCATCAAATTTTCTTGATTTTTAAATAGAGGCCTCTCATTGATTTAACCTATATTCATGGGTATTGTCTTACCAAAACCAGATAACTCTTAAACGGGTTATAACATCTCATTAAATTAAAAATTAATCTTACCAATTATTTGATATGAAAATCCTACAAAATAGGAATATATTAGAATTTTATATCCAATTAAAAAAAAGATATTATTTATAATAAATAAACAATTTTATAGCAAAAAACATAAGCGGGTCATGGATCACCAAATATAGATAGCTTTTAAACGGGTTATAACATATCATTTATTTATGAAACCCCTTCATCATCAAACCCTAAGTATATTATTAACTTTCTTACAATAAAAAAGATTAAAATCCAAAAAATAAATATTAAAAAACAAAAAATGTAAAACAACCATTCTCTCAAACCATCAGATTACTTTATTTGTAAATAAAGGTTTCTTATGCATTTGACCCGAATTCACGATAAAGATATCACCAAACCCAGATAGCTCTTAAACGGGTTATAATATCTCATTATATTAAAAAATAATCTCATCAAATATTTGATATGAAATTCTATAAAATAGAAATACACTAAAAATTAATTTTCTATTTTATTTTAAAAAAAGATACTATTTATAATTAAGAAACAATTTTATAATAAAGAAAATAAACGGGTAATAGGTATCCACCCATATAGCTTTTAAACCGGATTATAACATATCATTTATTTGTGAAACCATTTTATCATCAAACCTCAAGTATATTAATTATTAACTTTCTTACAACAAATAAAATTAAAATCCAAATATACATATATAAATATTAAAAACGAATAATGTAAAACATACCCCGTAATACGGGGGATTAAATCTAGTTTAATTCATATATATATATAATAATGACAAAAAGAAAAACAATAAATATTATTTGTGTCACACCATATTCCCGCAGGATATTTAAAACATAATTCGAATATCTTGTTTGTGGTGGATTAAATATCAGTAATATTATTTCAAACATATTAAAATATTAATAATAAAACTATCAAAAAATAATAGTGTAACAATAAGAACAAGATGTCTGGTACTAGTGCCATAGATCGGTTACGTGATGTTAAAAGAAAAGAGAAGAAAAGGAAATAAAAGAAAAGAAAATTCCAAGACAACAATTTCTTGGGACCAAGGAAAAGAAAATAAAGAGAAAGTGTACAGCAGCTCACCGGGATCAGATATCGATCACTTTGCTTTACCCGTTTTTAATAAAAACAACCTTCCTTTGCATTACAGATTGAATCAAGATATATTATGAATCTTAAAGACATTCAGAAATCAATACAGAAATTAAATATATATCGCATTATATACAAGGATAAATATAAACACGATTTCTTTCACTATGTTTTTAATAATATAAAGAGCAATATACCGATAATAATAATGACAGTCATACCCAGTAAAAATCTATTTTAAAGAATATAGAAAAGGTGAGATATAGGCAAACTATATCTCTATCTTAAAGAATAATGAGATTGTTTTCAACGAGACCATTGTAAATAAGAGAAATTGTAGTGCAACATGTAGTTTAATTTTTTTCGTGTGTTTCAAGAGTGCCTTTCTTATGGGGTTAGTCGGTTGTAAGTTGTAAATTGTTTTTTTAATTTATTTTTCCGGTGTCAGGTGTTTTATTAGTAGGTTCTTGCTACCCGGGGTTTCGTTTTAATACAAACTCATCTTAAAAAAAAACATATTATCTTAAAAAAAGGATTTGATTTGGTGAATTATTGAGAATGTTCATCATTAGTTACATAATTTATTAATTTTTTTTACTTGATGATCACCTGGTTTTGCTTTTGTCCGCAGCATCACCATCACTAATAACTGATCAGAAATAAAATGATGGTGATGATGATGATGATTCACAGATAAAACTAAAATGCAAATAAATAATATTATTACCTTGGAAGAGGAGTCTTGAGGGAATATTCCGGCGATGTGATCGGAAACTAGGGGACTTGGATTGGCTGATCTGGTGCGAGTGGTTGTACGTTACGAATATGTTGTACAGGGGGACAAGTTAAAAATAAATAGTGACAAGAGACAAGAAGAGAGATCCGTGTGTGGTATATATATACGGGTGGGGATTTTTTTTTCTTCTTTTTTTACTCAAAGACCTAGATACCTCTCTTTACCATTAAGGAGTTGCTTTTCTCGTTGATTAAAAAAACAAATTCTAAGTATAACGTTTTGTATCCGGTATTGTTAATTTCAGTCCTCTATCATATTGTAAAACCGTGTCTCATACCTGGCTCAATGTTTACAGGGTATTTATTGGATAATTATCTGTCAGGTATCGGGCATACTCGCTAGTTTCGAATATACCCATTAATTTGTCATAAGAAAGTTATCGTTTGAACTACCAAGTACATTTTTATACCGTTATAATTATTGTATACTTTCTTTCATATATATTATCAACTATTACTAATTAAAACATGATACATTATATTATAAAAATTATAATAGATAAAATAATTTCAGTTTATTTTTATATAATTTCTTGTGCAATGAACAGTATTAATAATAATTTCATTAAATACTAGCTTAAAATAAATTTTAACTTTTTCGTACAGTGAATTTACAAAACGGAAGCATTATTAGACAATGGTTAAGGGAACCAAAATTTAAATTTTTTTTTTTGCATTTATGATTCGGGTGTATAGTTCAAGTAAATGAGTGTAGTTTCTGATAATTGGGTGTATCATCCATACCCAAGAAAATTTTAAAACTAATCATATACCCTGCCTAATATCGGTTGGGTTTTTTTTTTTGTCATCCCTAAGTTTCTGTCATTATATCAATATATTCAAATTTTATAAAATTATATAGTGGAACCAAATCATGTGTGTGATGCTAAAAATGTATTGTTTTTTTTTAATAACTCTAACATAGGTAAACATATTCTTTCAGGTATTATTTTGTCGAAAGAATCAAAATAGGTAAATAATGTGTTCCAAAAAGAGAGCCCTTGGCGTTTATTGACATTATCTTTGCTTAATTGTTAAGATTTAGAGCAATATGACTAGAGTATAAATTCATGGACAACATAATTCCTTTAACTTTATAAAACAATTTCATGTGTGTTTACTTTAACAATGTAGCTATCGTTTTTGTTTTATAATGCCAATTATATAAGTCTTACATTGTGATTGAACAAGATGATATTGGATTTTTAAGATAAATAAAATAACTAGACAAAAATTAGTATAATTCATAATGAAACAACAGGGCCGTCTCTAAATACAACGAAATGAAGTTAAGGCTTTAGACCCTTACTTTCTAAGGTCTTTAATTTCCTAAACAAAATTAATAATTATCTATTTGTAATTTAGGATTTTGATTAAAATGTGTGATTTTAGTGGCGTCTAAACTGAATTAGGTCTGAGAAGTTGTAAGAAACTGCATTACTAATATATTTGCAAAATATTATAGCATCTTGTGAAGAACTGCATCACTCATATATAAAAAGCAATCACTCTCATCGTTTAAACTTAAGTTAAATATTAATTTATTTCTATAACTAATTGTAAATATTTTTTTCTCTTAAAACTTTTATTATGCAATGTTTTAAAAATATGTTCAACCTTTCGTTAAATATATTAACTAATCAACACAGGCAGCCGTCACATTTTTGCAAACCAATGAAAAGGATAATGCACACCTATAGTTTTAACTTTAGATTTTCCACTATAATGTTGATTATACTGTTAAAACTTTTCAAATGTGTCAAATTTGATGTAAACCTAATTAACACAAAATAAATATGATATTTGTAACCATATAAAAATAACACCGTCGCAATGCGCGAATAACAATGCTAGTATGATTTAATTATATTTCCTTGTAGTTATTCATTTAATACTATTTTACTATTATAAAAAAAGTTACCAATAATAACACAACATCTAACTGAGTTTTCATTATTATATATTGTATTTCATAATTTTAAGGGTTTTCCCATTATCTCTTTCATTATTATATATGGTATTCATGGATGTAAATGAATCGCACGTCCAATGAACTGTTTGGCGGGAATTTTGTTTGTGTTTGTTTGATTAATAAACGAACAAGGCAAGACAAAAAAATTTCATTCAGTAAGCTTAACGGATGAACACGAGCGGAGGTCGCATTCGTTCAATAGTGTTTGTGAAAGCTTGGTAATGTGTTCATTTACGTTCGTCCGATTATGTCCGTTTACATTCGTTACGGCCATGAAACACCAGAAAATTTGTGGATTTTGAATTCCAAGACATTGTTTTGATATAATTATGTTTTGATTACTATGTCAATGTTTTGGATTTCTTGGTGAATTTGTTTGGATTTATGATAATATGTAATCGTTTATTTCCGTTTGTTTGTTAGAATCATTTCTCTTTGTTTGACTGTTAGAGTTGTTTATGTTCATTTGTTCATTAATGTTCAGTAGTGTTTGTTTGTCCATTAGTGTCTAGAGCGTCCGTGTTTTTGTTTGTCCATTAGTGTCCATGAACCGTCTGTTTATTCAGAAAAAACTTAACAGACGAAGACAGACACGATTTTTCGTTCAGTGGAGTGTTCGCAAACTATCTGTTTGTCCGACAAAAGCTTAACAAACAAATATGGACAAGGTCTCGTCCAGTTCAGCTCGTTCACATATTAGTATCTCATAATCATAAGGTTACTTTTTTCATTCTCTTTTCTCATTGTCTTTTTATTCTTCTACCTCTCATCTTATCTTAACTCTCATCCTACTTGGAGGTGGGCAAATAAACCAGTAAACTGAATTGACCCGAAAATCGAACCGGTTTGAAACTGATTATGTAGAAACCTGTTTGGAGTCGATTGAAACCGTAGGTTCGAAACCAGTTTGTAATTTTCTCCACCAAAACCGGTTAACCGAACCAAAACCGTCCATAAACCGGTCAAAACTCGAACCGAAACCTATCGAAACCCGAACCAAAACCGATTATAAACCGGTTTTGACTTTTGATGACCAAACCAAACCGGTTTCAACGCAAACCGGTTTTTGATTTTAAACCGGTTTGTGCACCTCTGATCCTACCTTAGGGATCCTTACCCATGTGCGCACATATTAAGTTTTGTTTATTTTGCTCATTTTGTTGATGTATTGCCAGTCATAGCTCTTGCCTCTGCACTCGTAGCTCATGTCACTATGCCACAATTATAGCTCTCAGGGTTGTCTTGTAGGTAAGCTAAATAAGACCAAAGCTTTATGCCTCTGGTTTTATAGGCCTTCATCTAAAATAGAAGATTGTATTATGGGTTTTTGAAAGTAGACTTTTTTCAGAATTAATAACTTAGTGATAGGTCACAAGCTAAAGAGAGATGCCCCATATAAATTATCACTAGATATTATCCATATTTCATACTATTGGTTACCCTCCATAGCAATACGCATAAAAAATAAAAATAAAAAGAGAAAAAAAAATGCCTCTAACATTTAATTAATTTTAGACATCCAAGCATGTTAAGCCGACCCTAACAGCTCTTATTGTAATCGTACCTCCTATCACCGTAGCCTTAATCTAATGCCTCTTGTTGTCATCGTTATGACCTGTTAGTGCCATCATTGTTTTGTTAGCGTGAAATTTTTTTCTTTTAAGACTATATACTCATATTATGCATACATATTCATTGTTTTACAAAGTCTAAGCACTAAAATTCTTCTCTCACTCTGATAACACACACATATATATATATACATATAATGGGTTAGATACTTGAAAATCACTTGAGTTTCGAGAATTTTAAAGAACTCTATTTAACAATTTAAAAATAAAAAATTGTTTATATGCATTATATGTAGGTTACATATACAAAAAAAAAGTTGAGTTTTTTTTACACGAATCGACTTTCAACATATGTGTAACGAACATATACATTTCGCAAATATTTGCAAAATTTTATAATTTACGTTGTAATATAAATGTTTGTTACACCTATTTTAAAAGTCGGTAAAAATATATTGTTTAATATATGAAACTTATAATACATATGAAAAAAAATAATAATAAATATCATTACTTAGAGTATTTTCAAGTTCTCACAGCTCAAAGAAATTTTCAATAATAATTATATGTATTTTATTACGTGAGTAGTTTATCAACAATACTCAATACCTGACATTGTATTTATATTTTATAGTAATGTCATAAACAATTAATTCACACTTACAAGTTATAACTATAACATGCACGTCTTCGATATGTATCTACTTTCAATCTTTTATAATTTATTTAGTCCTATATAGTACATAAATCATAGTTACCCGAGCATAAATTAAAATTGAAATGCTCCAATGTTAAATGCAAAAACTCAAATCTAATTCACATATGAGAAAGACTTGGTTACTAATTCAATTAACTTCAGGGAACTCATGCCAATGTGACGTAAGTTTGAAGCTAAAATATCAATATATGATAACTATAAGTTTGATAAACTGTAAGTTTGTATTTTCGTGTCCGGTTCTTTGAAACTAAAATATCAATATATGATAACTATAAATGTGAAATCATCTAAATATGATGGCATACTGGCATGAAAACCGTCTTTTTTAAAACACATATAAAAGAAGAATCTATTCTCTTATCACTTTATTGCCTTATATGTGCATGTACCCGAACCATTTTATTACCATAAAAAGACAGTTTTGCACGAAGAAGGAAACATAATTGCATAATGTTATTGGCATTGCTAAGATCATGGTTGGAGTCAAAGGAGAATTTACACGTGTGCCTTCCTTTCGTTCAACATTTATTTATAATAAACTTGCATGAAAAATCTGTGTGATATGATAAAAGTGTTAAAATGTGTAAGACTCGATTTTGACGACTTGTGTTATATAAGCCTACACCATATAAAAGAACAGATAAGATTATGTACGTCACAGCGTTAATCTTTATTTTCATAAAACATTAAAGGTTATAAGATGAAAAAACCTGTAAAAAATAAATGAAACCTTAGTTTTAACAACTTGTATGTGTGTACGTCAATGATTTATAAACGTGTTTAAACAACTTGTACACTTTGTAAGTGCTGACATGGCTAGTTAAATTATCTATTTTAACTTTTGGTGTGAATTTATAATATCAGTATATAACATACGAAGGATAATATTATAACAAATGAACTATTTTGAATCACTAAATAACTTTTAGAAAAATAAAAAAATATATACATAAAAATTATAAAAATTATTTACCATCGATGTGATTCATCAGTTCAATTTGTTGGATTTGTAGCTTCATAATTTAATCAAATACACATTTGTCAAAACAAATTTTTTTGTATTTGTTTATGCAATGGCAAAGGTTGCTTAGGGCCCGGGACGGCCCTGTCCCCCCTGTTTTTTTTACACAATAGTGTAAATTTATTCGTTTTCGTCCGAAATTTTTTATACGTAGTATAAATTTAGCCGTTTTTGGCCGAAATTTTTTATACATAGTGTAAAATTTAGCCATTTTCGGCCGAAAATTTTTATACGTAGTGTAAATTTAGCCGTTTTCAGCTGAAAATTTGAGCACGGCCACCTTCGTTTGTGAAATTTTGTATATATTTTGAGACCCCCCCCCCCCCCGGGATGTCTTAGTTCAAGCTAAGCCACTGTTTATGTTGTCCATGTTGGTTCCTTATTTGACTAGTAAGAAGCGACTGAAAGAAAAACGAACATTCACAGAATAAAATATAAAAATGATAAAAGCATGTGTGTGGGGCTATATTGAATTAACCAGATTGAGAATTAAACCACCATCATGGACCCGTGTTTAATCATTTCGTAATTATTTCTTTACTATTGTTGGTTATATTGAAAATAAATTATTACAAAGTAAAATATAAATATGATAAAAGTATGTGTGTGGAAAAAGCTCGATGACATAAAACCTTGTGTACTTATAAATAAATAACTTTGATGGGAAGGAGCAAAAGAGAACTGTGTGCTAACAGTCGAATTGTTATGTCCCATCACTTGGATTATATTTACATTTACATATGTGCACGCTTTTACGAAATATTTATTTAATCATAAAAAATATCATTTAAAAGTATTTTAAAGGGGATGTTATATTCTCACATCTGTTGTGGGTGTCATCATTCTTTTTTATGTTGTCATATACCCATTATAAGAGTTGTATAAGTATTATACAGCTTGTATATTCAGTGTTTGAGTAGGTCAATTTATATGTGAATAATCAAAATTATTTTAAAAGTTGTCATGACCAACATATTATAATACTGTTTTAGTGAATTGAAATTAAACTTATTTAATAAGGTTTAGTTATAACTAACATCATGCTCAAGTTGATAGAGCGATAGATATCACGATTTTGTTTTAGAACGAAAAATGATGAGTTAGGTTTGAACCCTCTTTCAAGCTCATGATGAATATGCGTTGATATTCACGACAATGTCTTGTACAAATACTATATATAGGTTGAAGAGAAAATTTTGCTAAGAAAAAAGTAGCAAATGAAATTGAAGTATTTTTTCATGGCTGGAATTTTATAAAACAATGACTAACAAGAAAACATACAGAAAAAAGAAAGAACAACTAACGTTAAAAAAATTATATCATGACACCTGTTTAATGTTCACATTACTATTCTTACTTACAAACCACAAAAATAAATAATTGACAATCTTGTCAAAAGTGTGCTCCCAATACTCATTAACCTTCCCAAAGAATAAATTGTTTGGATCCTGGAAGTAACCCACTGAAGAAACACTAACCGGACCCCGGGTAGATTACAGATAACCTGGGGGTTAGATAGATGTTTCCCACGAGGGGTTAGACCCGGCAAAGATGGTTCTTCTGATAACCTGCAAAACAGACACCGTGAGCTTGTCACTGAGAAGGGGGGGTTCCTCCTTGTGACCACCCTCCGGCGTGAGAATCAGACTAGATTGCTCTTTAAATATAAATGTATATTAAGAGATTGCTAGAGCAGATATCAGGTATAATATGATGATAATGTGATAAGATATGATAAGATGAGATGGTCATACCATTTGTGGTATTTATAGCCGAATGTAGGTTTCCAAGGAGGTGTGGCCTGCTGAATAGTATTCCTGTTCTACCAACTGTGGCCTACGCACGTGCCCTGCTGGTAGTTGGTGGGTAGGCAGCGGCTGATAATGACCAGGCCTACTGTGTACTATTCCTTTTCCACCAACTGCCGGCTATGCACGTGGTATGACAGGAGTTGGTGAGCAGGCGGCGGCTAATAGTGACATACAGTACGGGAGCATGCTGCTCGCCATACTGTTGTCAATAAGCTGTCGTATCTTTAGTCAGATCTTTTGCCCATACCTCGTCAGGTACAGTACAGAAGATCTTCCCGTATCGTACGGACTGGCTTATGGGCGGGAGTATTCCCCCTCCCGCCTTTGTGCGGGATTGTTCCCGGCTTTGCTCATTCCTTCAGGTGACACTGAGTGATTGAGAGCTAAGTGCCTTGTGCGTGTAGCCTTGCTGCGCGGGTGGCCTTCCCTGATGGCTTGTATCCGCAGCTGCGGGAACAGGCGGAGTCCTTCACCATTGGGAGGCATTTCCTGCGGGAACAGCTTGCGTACTGCGCGTAAGGACGTCACGTCTCTGAGCATGGTGGGTCCTGCGGATCCAGTTGGTTTCTGCGCAGACGTCCCTCTTCAAGGTGAGTCTTGCGGGTCCAACTGGGCTCTGCTGGGACCTACCTCTTCAAGTCCCCCCAGTCCAATGTTCTTCTCATGAATGTTTAATAAAGTGAGGTGAACTTTTGGACTTAAGCAAAGGGTTTTGAAAAGGGTTTAGTTTTAAGGTTTTCCATGGGGATTCTTCCCGCGGAAGTCCTTGTCACTTGCAGAAATTCCCGACTTTCCTGCTTGATCTTTGGGTATGATGCGGGTAGGTCTGTAACCTCCTCGCAAGTCAGGAGCGTTGAGTCCCACTTGTGTGGATTCTCCATGAGGTTTTGGTAGTTTTGAACATAGTGATCAATTATGTTAAAACCACCAATTCCATCCTGGAGCTTCAAACAATGTAGTTCTCGACGTTCCCGCTATGCGGGGATGTTATTTCCGTTTCCGCAAGCATTGCCCAGAAGATCCTTCTTGGTTTCAATTCCCTGCGGAGCGCTAGGTATGTGAAGGGTTTTGCCTTAACACTGTACCCGCACTCGTCTTACGGTTACTTTACTTCCAAGGTATTCCTGGCGTCAATTCCCTGCGGGTGCTAGGTATGTGAAGGGTTTTGCCTTAACACTGTACCCGCACCCGTCTTATGGTTACTTGGTTGCCAAGGTATTCCTGGCGTCAATTCCCTGCGGGTGCTAGGTATGTAAAGGGTTTTGCCTTAACACTGTACCCGCACCCGTCTTATAGTTACTTGGTTGCCGAGGTATTCTTGGCTTCAATTCCCTGCAGGTGCTAAGTATGTGAAGGGTTTTGCCTTAACACTGTACCCGCACCCGTCTTATGGTTACTTGGTTGCCAAGGTAAGGGGTATTTTCCCGCTTACTTTTGAATCTTTTTGAATTTTTTTTGAAATTCGAAGAGTTGGTGAAAGGATAAGAACAGTCCAAACCTCTGAAACGTCGTGCGACGGTTTCTTCTGACTGTGTCAGGACGTGCAGGAAGTTATGGTGACGTCACAGTACATGGTCATTCCAGACGCTTTTTCAGGCGCGTGGGCGCGATTTTTCGGGCGCGTGGCCGCGAAATTAATGGTACGCGTCCTTTCAACAGCTGTTGCCAGCTTGCTTTTTGCCACGTGTCATAGTTTCATTGCACCTTCGATTTCTCTCTCCTCCGCATTAAATTCATCGCATTAATTGCGATTAGTATATAAAGGGGGAGAGGGTTCTTTGTAATCCACACTTTCACTTTTCTCTTCATCTTCAAAACGATTTCCGGCGAATACTCACCTTTTCAGTCGAGCATTCTCTTGAAATCGTTTTCTTCTTCCATCTGCAAGATGTCTTCTCGCGATCTCGAATCTACAGCCCAGGAGGCTGGGGTGTACGCCGATGACAAAAGTACTGCTGGCGAGTGCCAGTGTGCTCTGCCTGTCGATCTATATCAGTACATCGTCAGGAAGTTCATGCTCGAGTCTCTCGAGCCTGAGTTTCCTGAACCCCATCAGACGGTGTATGATGCCCCCAGAGGCAAGATCGGGGTATATGCTGCATTCTTTGTTTATGGGAATATTAGGTTCCCATTGACAAAGTTTGTGTACCGTGTCCTGGAGAGGCACGGTGTGCACCTGACCGAGGTGCACCCGATGGCGATCGCGAAGATTCGCCACTTCGAGTGGGTGTGCCGGATTCTGGGCATTGAGCCCTTTGTCGACCGCCTGATGACCTTCTACTCTTGGAGGTGCATCCAGGGGTGGTATACTCTGATAACCCGGATCAAGGGTTTGAAGATTAGCGCAACCGAGCGCAGTCTTCGCTCATGGAAGCGGGAGTTCTTTTTCATCTCCGCTCGCGCCATCCCCCTTGCCATGAAATTTAAGAATGGGCAAGCTCTCCCCAGCCTTCACGCCTCCAACTACCAGGAGGCGGAATGGTTCTCGAAGATATCCCGAGTCCAATCTCCGGTTTACCGGTTTGCGGAGTCCGGGAAGGTGATGCTCGGGATGAGCCGGGTGTGGAAGGATGCGGATGCGCGAAAGATCCCGATCGTCCTCGAATACGGTTTGAACTCTGTTCCTTACGGTATGCTCTGTTTCTTTTTGTTGATTTATAATCTCTTCTAACTTCTTTCCTGTTTATTTCAGAGGGGAACGACTTGCTGTCGCTCCTGTATCCGCGGGAGGCTGACAGTCCCGCTCAGATGGGTACTCGTGCTCTAGATGAGAACGAGTTGCCCATCCTAGAACAAACGGCGGATCGGTTCGTGGAGGTCTACCCTCTAGGCCACGAGATCCTGAGCGCCAGGCGGCCAGGTAAGGCACTATTCAACCCTCGACCCCTCAATGTTGAAACCTCTGCTGGAATTCCTCTAATCTTATGTTCTGATGAGGAATCCGCAGATGGTCCTCCGTTGGTGCGGAAGAAGAAGGCTGCCGGCGGGAAGGGGAAGGAGAAGGTGGCCTCCACTGCCGATCCGGTGCCTCGGTCTGACTCAGAGGCCGAGAGCGAGGAGGTGGCGGGGAACCCCGGTGGTGATAAGACCACCGCTCCAGAGGCTGCGACGACTGTCACCTCCGGAGAGCCCAGGATGACAATGGTGAGCGGCGTGAAGAGGCCGGCTCCATCGGGTTCATCCCCGCCTGTCCGCACTTTTAGGCTCAAGAAAACCCGTAAGTACAAACTTTATTTTTAACTTCATAGCTTTCCATCATTAATACTTATCTTCTTTGTGCAGGCGTGGATGTTGACGCATTCCAGGGTGGAGCGCAGAGGAGTACCCCTCCGCCCATGACGGTAGGCTTGGTCAGCCTACCTGAGGCGACGACCCAGGCGGCTGCGCCTGCGCCTGCTTCCGCTGGTTCAGTTGCTCACTCCGTTGAGCCGACTGTTCCAGCTGTGATGACATCACCGTCGGCTGTCAGTGCCATTTTTACCGCATCTTTCACTGAGCCAGCGGTTACTTTTGCTGCGGATTCCGCAGCGGCGACTGCGGCGGCTTTTACCATGCCTCCTCCGTCATCGGCAACGACGGCCGATCCTTCAGGTATGCATGGGGCTTATCGCCAACCTCTGTCTCCTTCCCATCTGCCTGACCTCTTGGACGGATTTCCCTTGGGTTCAGGTGATGGGTTTGGCGGCTATCGGCCTGTTGTTGACCCTACAGGTGCGTAGGGTTCTTTTGGCCTTTTTATATTTTTATCATCTTTTCCTAACGGCTTTTTGTTTTTTGCAGTGTCGGATTCCAATGAAGTGTATGTTCCACGATGGAACATCCGCCGAGGAACAACCCTTCGCACACCTGTGGAGTGCGTGGAGTGGGCTCGTCACGCAGCTCCCAGTGGTGCGTTGGGGGAAGCCATGGCTAGCTACCAGGAGGGTAGGCTAACCAATGAGCTTCGGGTTCTCCTGGCCCGGATGCAGCCGCGCGTCGAGCTGCTTTGTCGTGAAAACGACAAGTTAAAAGCAGCTCGCCTTCAGGAAGTAGCTCGGGCGCGGGCTGTCTGGGAGGAGAACGTAAAGCTTACCGCAGTGGCTGCGGAAAAGGAGAAGGCCTTCAAGGCCCTCGAGGTTGAAGTTCAGGCCCGGCTCGAGGCCCGTTCCAAGGCTGCCCAAGCTGTTAACGAACAGCTTCGGCTGGCTAAGGAAACTGCAAGGAACGCAACCGAGAGGGCCACCAAGGCTGAAGCTGTTGCTGAGCCTCTACGCGTGGAGAATGAGGAGCTTAAAGCCAAATTAGAGGCTCTCAAGCAGGCTCATGATGCCTTGGCGATGGAAGACGCCAAAAAGCTCCAAGAGATCTTGGACCAGAGGGGGGTGTTTGACCACACTGAGCGGAAGCTAAAGGGCGTCGAAGAGGCTGCGGCTAAAGAAGTGTTGCTTGCCAACCTTAACAAAAGTGAAGCCGAACGCGCCCGTAACGAAGCTCAAGCTGCCCTCCAGGAGGCTCTGGTTGCCAAGGAATGGCTTCTTCGAGAAGCGTTGTCTCAGGTATGTTTAGCTTCATGTCTTCACGCTTTTCTTTGTAAATAGAAAATGTTTTGATACTTGTATTTTTTCTTGTAGGTTGTGCATCGAGTCTTCATGGAGACGTCTTATGACGATGCTATGAGCGCAACCCTCAACGCTTCTCATGAGGATGGGGAAAAGGCCGGCTTCCTGCTTGGTCTAGGGTTCGTTGAGAAAGGCATCCCGCCTTCCAACTTCCCTTTATTTGATGTGGATACTGAAGCTGTATACGACCAAGCAGTGAATCAGTATGCCGCCTTCCCGCATCCGGTGGTGGAGAAGGTGAACGAAGCTGCTGCTGCTGATGATGGGCTAGCTATCCTTAAAGCTTTCCTTGAACCGCCACGCTCTACTGATGGTGCTGGTCCAAGTGGAAGTGGCCCTGAAGTTTGATCCTGAAGATCCCTTCCCACTGCTAGGATAGGTTTAGCTTGTATATATTTATATTCTTGTAGGCGGGTAGTTACCCGACCATTCTTGTAATGAATATTATGAAATATAAATCTTTGTGTGGGTAAGACCGCTATTTTCACTGGATTCCTTGCTTTATAAACGTTATATGACTTGCATACTTTAGTTTAAATTAGCAATTTTCCAAGTGTTTAGAATAAGTTAACCTTTGAACGTGGTAGATAATAGGTTGAAGTTTTGCTTCCTCTTTCGTGATTGTGCGGGTAGGACCGTCACTTGCACTTAGTAGGATGGCTAAACTTTACCTACATCTGACCTGCGTGGAGGTTTTCCTCATCTTTTTTGAAATTTCTAAGTGTTTAGGATAAGTTAACCTTTGAACGTGGTAGATAATAGGTTGAAGTTTTGCTTCCTCTTTCGTGATTGTGCGGGTAGGACCGTCACTTGCACTTAGTAGGATGGCTAAACTTTACCTACATCTGACCTGCGTGTAGGTTTTCCTCATCCTTTTTGAAATTTCTAAGTGTTTAGGATAAGTTAACCTTTGAACGTGGTAGATAATAGGTTGAAGTTTTGCTTCCTCTTTCGTGATTGTGCGGGTAGGACCGTCACTTGCACTTAGTAGGATGGCTAAACTTTACCTACATCTGACCTGCGTGTAGGTTTTCCTCATCCTTTTGTTAGAAATTCTGTTTTGAATAAGTTTTCCGTTCGACGCGCGGTTGTCAATAGGTTCGGTTTCCTCTCATGATTTGTGCGGTTAGGACCGGCACTTTCATTTAGTTGACCAAAGTTTACCTATGACTGACCTGTGTGAAGGTTTGCCGTTTTTTGGGTTTATGCGGGTTTTGCTGCCTTCCCCACGCAACGACTTTCCACGTAATTATGCGGTGAAAACCGGCATATTAGTGTTGAATAAATTAACCGTTCGACGCGCGGTTGTTAATAGGTTAGTGCAGTTTCCTCTATCATGATTCATGCGGATAGACCGGCACTTTCATTTAGTGGGATGACTGAACTTTTACCCTTCAACTGACCTGCGTGAAGGTTTGCCGTTTTTTGGGTTTATGCGGGTTTTGCCGCCTTCCCCACGCAACGACTTTCCACGTAATTATGCGGTGAAAACCGGCATATCCGTGTTGAATAAATTAACCGTTCGACGCGCAGTTGTTAATAGGTTAGTGTTCAGTTTCCTCTATCATGATTCATGCGGATAGACCGACACTTTCATTTAGTGGGATGACTGAACTTTACCCTTCAACTGACCTGCGTGAAGGTTTGCCGTTTTTTGGGTTTATGCGGGTTTTGCCGCCTTCCCCACGCAACGACTTTCCACGTAATTATGCGGTGAAAACCGGCATATCCGTGTTGAAAGTTCATAAAGTATAAATGTAAAATCATCAGCGTCGATGTTCTAAGGAGAATCATTTCCATTAGAAGTGGCTCTGGGCCTTTTCTTTACAAATTTGGAATTGATCTACATGCAAACTGTGTAATTGAGCTCCCTTCCATGTTGTTGGGATGGGAGTGCCATCGAGCCGATATGCACCTGGTTCGGGATCTCGTTCTTTACGTAGCATGTAGTCTCCACATTGAAGCTGCAATTTTATTCGTGTTTTCCCCAGCTGGGGTTCTACACGCATCAGCCTGCTCAGCGTTCATTGCGCCACGAGGTGCGCGAGCGTCCCATCTCTGACAAATGCTTCGACCATGTCCTTAACGTCTGTGCATTCTTCAGTGTTGTGGCCTTTTGTCCTGTGAAAGTCACAGTATTTGCTCCGATCAGCATTGTGACGATGTCGGATTATTGGAGCCTTTGGCCATGGGAGCTCCTCAGTGGCGAATATCTCGGTGACGCTTTTGGTGAGTGGCGTCCATCTGGAGTTCTGGTTCGACTGTACGTTATCCCTTCCGCCTAACCGATGTTGCAAGCCGGATGAGGTGTCAAAGTTTACCCTTGACTGCCAAATGCCTAGCTTCCGCTTTTTGTTTAATCGGGCGGTAAGGACGTTGTCTTCTCTTGTTTTCTGGGTGTAGAGGTTTGTGCTCTGGGGAAGATCTCTACCCAGTTGCTTCTCCGTTTCCGTAAAGCGTTTTGCTGCTGTCATGATGGCATCCCATGTGGATGGCATGCCATCTTTACCCGTTAAGGTGCGGATGAGCTCTGGGTCGTTCGCGCCCTGGATGAAAGCAGCGCGAACAAGATCTTCGCTGATATTACCCAGACTTAGCTTATTTGAGTTGAAGCGAGTGATGAAGTCTAGCAAAGATTCATCTTCCTCTCGAATGCATTTGAGGATTGTCCATTGCTCCTCGGTATACTTTCTTTGCTGGCTGAAGTGTTGGCTAAACTTTTGCTGGAAGTCTTCCCAACCGTAGATGTGGTGGACCGGTAGACGATCGAACCACGCTCTAGCAGCCCCAACAAGCGTCATTTGGAACATGTAACACCACGTAGGTTCCGTCCAACTACTGACGGTTGCCCCCGCTATGAACCTGTTCAAATGATCGTCTGGATCAGATATACCATCGTAAGTGCCGATGTTGGACATCTGTTTGGCACTTTTCGGGACGATTGCTTCCGCAATGTTCCTTGCAAATTTGGACGTTCCCGCATTTGCGGCAGTTGGTGTAAATGTTTTCGAGAAGTCACGTGGATTTCCACCTGTGTTTTTTGGTTTGAAGGTTTCTTCAAAATGCCTTCTCGGTTGGGAGTCCGTTTCCTTACGCTTCCCTTTTGCCCTATGGCGAGGGTTCGCGTCGGTATCGGATTCCTCCGAATCATTGTCCCAGTACTCTCCGAATTCCTCAGGCTGTTGGAGTGAACGTAAGCGTTCATCCAACTCGGCTTGGAATTCTTTTTGACGTGCCTCCGCCCACGCTTTAACTTCATCGAGTGTTTGGCGGGGGAGCCTCGTTCGTTCTCTCTCTAACCGGGTATCAGTGAATCCCAGTGAGCGATTATTTACTGCACTTGCCCCAGCTTGGGTAACTGGGGTAGTGTTCGTAAAATTTACTGCACTTGCCCCGGCTTGGGTAACCGGGGTAGTGTTCGTAAAAACTGTGTAGTCGCAGGTATTCCCCCCAGTAGCTGGGGTTGTGGTTACCGGAGTTTCTTTAACCATCTTTCCAGAAGTTTGAAAAAACTGAAGAAATGAAGTTCTAGCTTTTTTGTCCCACGGATGGCGCCAATGAAGAAACACTAACCGGACCCCGGGCAGATTACAGATAACCTGGGGGTTAGATAGATGTTTCCCACGAGGGGTTAGACCCGACAAAGATGGTTCTTCTGATAACCTGCAAAACAGACACCGTGAGCTCGTCACTAAGAAGGGGGGGGGGGTTCCTCCTTGTGACCACCCTCCGGCGTGAGAATCAGACTAGATTGCTCTTTAAATATAAATGTATATTAAGAGATTGCTAGAGTAGATATCAGGTATAATATGTAATACGAGATAGTATATGATGATAGATGATAAGATGAGATGATCATACAATTTGGGGTATTTATAGCCGAAGGTAGGTTTCCAAGGAGGTGTGGCCGTCTGAATAGTATTCCTGTTCTACCAACTGTGGCCTACGCACGTGCCCTGCTGGTAGTTGGTGGGTAGGCAGCGGCTGATAGTGACCAGGCCTGCTGTGTACTATTCCTTTTCCACCAACTGCCGGCTATGCACGTGGTATGACAGGAGTTTGTGAGTAGGCAGCGGCTAATAGTGACATACAGTACAAGAGCATGCTGCTCGCCATACTGCTGTCAATGAGCTGTCGTATCTTTGGTCAGATCTTTTGCCCATACCTCGTCAGGTACAGTACAGAAGATCTTCCCGTATCGTACGGACTGGCTTATTTGGGCGGGAGTATTCCCCCTCCCGCCTTTGTGCGGGATTGTTCCCGGCTTTGCTCATTCCTTCAGGTGACAACTGAGTGATTGAGAGCTAAGTGCCTTGTGCGTGTAGCCTTGCTGCGCGGGTGGCCTTTGTTGGTACATGTTTGTCAGTAGTTCATAGTCTAGTATTTGTTATCGAGTCTGTAATATAGTTAATGGTTTGTTTATGTTTTGTTTTGTAAACTAGCGAAGTTATCAGCAAGTTCGCTATGGCGAACTTGCTGATTTAGCGAGGTTACTGACAACTTCGCCAGTGGCGAAGTTGTCGTGTTTAAATACACTGTTTCAGCCGAAACAGAAGAGGACGTGAGTTAGGGTTTTTGGTTACGCTTTGTTTCGTTTTGTTCTCTGTAACAGTGACTTACTGTCACGTGTTTAGTTATTCAATATAACGTGTTTACCTTATAGCTCGTGTTCATTGTTCGTGTATTCAATCTCTACAATATCTACACTCGTACCTATATACGCAGGGATTCCGCACCTGCGTTGTTAGAGATTTCCCGTGTACGATCCGCGTTCAGGAACCTACAATTGGTATCAGAGCCATCGGCTCGATTGTGAGGTTCGGGATTTCACGCGGGTGTAGATTTCGTTTCATTTCGGGTGTTACCGGGACGAGTTTTTGGTGTGTTTATTCATTCTAGCTACCTACCAGTGTGTTTAAGCCTTTAAACCTTCAAAATTCTCGTTAAAATCCGAGTTTCAGATCTGAACTGTTCTTCGCGTTCATCGGGCGAAGTTGCTGAATTCAGGCGAAGTTGCCGTCACTGGAGATTAGGGTTTCGGCGAAGATATAAGGATTAGCGAAGTTAACCACAACTTCGCTTACCTCATAAGTTCGCCAAAGCGAAGTTATCCGTAACTTCGCTTACCACCCAACTTCGCTTACATCCTAAGTTCGCTCATTCTAAGCGAAGTTATTCTTAACTTCGCCAAGTCAAGCGAATTTAAGATCCAGCGAAGTTCTTGTTCAGCGAAGTTAACTTCCAGCGAAGTTATTCTTAACTTCGCCATCTGAGCTGTTTTAATATTTTTTTTTTTGTGTTTTTCAGGTTTTTCAGGTTTTCGCAAGGATGTCCGCGATTAACATCTCAGATTTAGTCAAGATGGAGGTAGAGGCGGGGTCAGCCACTAAGGCCCCGAGGTTGATGAAGGGAACGGACTTCGTGGCATGGAAGGACAGGTTCATCCAGTATATCAAATATCAGGACGCCAAGATGTGGGTGTGCATGCAGGATGGATATGTACCTCCAACCATGCAATACGAAGGACGTGATGTGGTGAAGAAGTACAGTAAGATGGATGACGAGGAGAAGAAAATGTATGAGGCTGAGAGTAAGGCCCATGCTGCTATTACTATGGCACTACCTCAAGAAGTTCTTCATACATTCCGAAAGTACACTTCTGCAAGAGAGCTCTGGGATGCTCTGGAAAACAGATTCGAGGGGAACGTGGGTATACGTGCCTCAAAAATTAAACTTTTAAAAACCCAATTCTCCGTCTTCAAATATTTGAAGAATGAATCCTTAGATGATATTATCACCCGATACTATCACTTAATGACAGAGCTTAGCAACTATTCAATTGCCTATCGAGAGGAGGAGATCGTTGAAAAGCTTCTAGATGCTCTCCCACCGAAGTGGGAAATGTATACCGTGTTAATGAGGGAAGACAAAGACTTTCCTAACTGTGACTTAGAAACTGCAGTGAACAAGCTCAGAACGTATGAGCTAAATATGGTTCGAAAGGAGACACCCACAGACCAGATACAAGACCCTGGTATGTATGGTGCTAAAGTTAACTCAGGCTCAAGTTCAAGGCCTGAATCTGCTGCATTTTATTCGAAGGGGGAGTCAGGTTCTGACTCTGCACATGAAGGAAATGTTTCTGTGAACTCAAATGGGGACGTATGTTTTGTTGCTGGAGGATCTAGTGCTTCAAAGCCTCAATCCTCTACAAGTGGTTATTCAGCTGGTCCCACAAGCAATAATTACACCAAGATGCCTATGAGTGTAAAATCTGCTGAAGAGCAGTTTGCAGTCTACGCTTCATTTATTGCTTCATACGAGAATTATATCCAGGGGAAGATTGTGGACCCTGCCGTTCTTGATGAGGATTATGACCAGATTGATGCTGACGATTTGGAAGAAATGGATTTGCAATGGCAAATGGCAATGATCGTGAGACGGGTAAAACGTTTTATGAACAAAACAGGAAGAAAGTTTGTTGGTGGTAGGCCTGGATTTGACAAATCAAAAGTAAGGTGCTACAATTGTCAACAGTTCGGGCACTTTGCTAGGGAATGTAGGAATGAGAGAGTTGAACGGGGACAAGTTAGGCCTAACCAACACTCTGGAATTAACCGCGAGATCAATGCCATGTTAACTAGAGAGGCAGGAGAATACAACTGGAACCAACACTCAAGTGGTTTGGGTGAACAAGCACACATGGCTGAGACTGAAGCTGTAGAAGTTGAGAAGGTTGATGGAGAGAAGAAAGCAAATGAAGAAGAAACTGCTTTCATGGCGAACGATCAGGATGGTAGATCCAAGGTATGTCCCAAAATTATTTGTGCTAATTGTGAAAATTTGACTGAGCAACTAACCAATATAACTGATCAGTATGTCAAATTAGATGCTGAGTTTAAAACTGTTAAAGAAGATCACCATTTCATTAAAGCAAGAGAAAACAGTTATAAAGTTAAGATAAAGGCTTGTGAAAAAGACATTAAAAGTCTTAAAACTAAACTTGCTGAGAAAATAGAAATTATTGATCTTAGTTATGAGGTTTTGGAAGAAAAGACAAAATTGATTGCTGATAGAGATAAACAGATTGCTGACCACCAGGTAAAGGTGGTGGAACTGAACCGCAAACTTGAGCAGTTCAGAAACTCCTCGGCTATCCTTGATCACCTTGTGAGTGATCCAAGTACCTCTGCAAAGAGGGCAGGAATCGGATACCACGAGGTTCCACCACCCTTTAACCATAATTACACTTATAATCCAAGTGTTCAGAAATCTGTTGATTTTGAGATTGCTCAGTCAACCCCAATTAGAATTACTAGTGTCAAACCAAGTGTTAGCTGTGGCGAAACAAGTTCGCCTGTTTCTAGTGTGAATATTTCTGTATCAAGTCCAGTCTCATCAGATTCGGATATGTTGTCCGAATCTGGTCAGACAAAAGAAAAGGTAGAATTACCCACCAGTGGAGATAATGATAAAGTTTCTAAAAAGAGTTCTCCACTCAATCCGTACGTCCCACCTTATGTGAGACGAACGGCTGGTAATACTACCTCTACATCCAAACCAACATTTGACAAGAAAATGGAGAGTAGATGTTGCTTTAGATGTAACAGGTTAGGACATCTTGTTGCAGATTGTCCTTTGAAACCGAGATTTAGAGATGTGAAGCCAAATAAAAATGAGAATAAGCGTCATTTTATTCCAGCTAAAAATGAAAACTTTAAAAATTGCCAAAATGTAACGAATTCAAGTTTTCATAAAAACCAACCTCATTTTTACAACCAAACCACAAGAAATAACACTTTCTATTCTCAAAGGTTTGGAAGGCATTACACTCAATCTGCAGGGAGATTCCCTAACAGGACGTACAGAAATTATCCTGACGCTAACTTGAGAAAGCCAGGGTACGGGATGTATCGATCCAAGACCAACTGGTCTTGGGTCCCAAGATTCTAACTCATTGTTTTAATGTGCAGGAACAGTTGAACAGGGCTGCCAACAATCTTTGGATTGTAGATAGCGGCTGTTCCCGGCACATGACTGGCAACAAACACTTGTTGCAAGATTTAAAACCTGTTCAGGGAGCTAGAGTTAGTTTTGCTGGTGAAAGCGGAGGAAGAATAACTGGGAGAGGAACAGTGTCGAATGGGAGAATGACACTTGAAAATGTAAATTTTGTGGAGGAATTAAAGCACAATCTGCTGAGTGTGTCGCAGATCTGTGATAAAGAATATACTGTCCATTTCACTAAGAATGAAGCAATTGTATTGAAGCCTGGTTTTCATATACCAGAAGAATGGATAGTAATGAAAGCTCCACGTGAAACGAATACATACGTGATGGATATGAGGTCTACTGAAATGGCCACCAGAGAATCCTGTTTAATGACAAAGGCAAGCGAATCAGAATCAGAGTTATGGCACAGGAGAATGGGACATATTCATCTTCGTAAGATGAACTTCATTGTCAAAAATGGGCTTGTGATGGGTGTTCCCTTAAAGAGTTTTAACTTTGAAGATAAATGCATAGCGTGCAAGAAGGGAAAACAACACAAGAAAAGCCATCTCACCAAGACGATCAACTCAATTGCTGGTACTCTAGAACTACTTCATATGGATCTCTTCGGTCCGGTGAATGTACAAAGTCTAGGCGGTACTTCTTACTGCTTGGTGATAACTGATGATTACTCACGATACTCGTGGGTATATTTTCTGAAAACGAAAGACGAGACGACTCAGATGGTGAAGAATCTAATTACAAAAGTCGAGAACGTCATGAGTAAATCAGTTAAATTCATCAGAAGCGACAATGGGACAGAGTTCAAGAACTTTGAGATGGAAATCTTTTGTCTTCAGAAGGGTATTGAGCATCAATATAGCGCTCCGTATACTCCACAACAGAACGGAGTAGCTGAAAGGAAGAACCGAACGTTGATTGAAGGAGCCAGAACTATGCTGGCCGACTCAAAGCTTCCTGTGATGTTCTGGGCTGAAGCAGTTGCTACAGCCTGCTATGTTCTGTATCGGGTGTTAACCGTTAAGAGACTTGGAAAAACTTGTTACGAGCTTATGCACGGAAGGAAGCCCAACTTGTGTGGTCTTGAACCTTTTGGGTCTCCTTGTTCGATTTTGAAGACTAACTTGAAATTTGGTGAAGTAGCCGATGAGGGAATTCTAGTCGGTTATGTTGTTGGGACTCCCAACAGACGGGTCTTCAATACGACAACTTGCAAGGTGGAGGTGGTTTGTAACACCGACATTACTAGTTATCAACCGCCAAAACCAAGCAATGGACCTGCTGAGCTTTTTGACTATGTTAAACTGTTTAAGTCGTTTAACGTACCTAATTTGGAAATTGCTGAAGAAGACGAAAGAGTTGTGACGAAGATGATATTTGATGAGGAAGAGGAGCTAGTGCAACATCAGATGACAGAAAAATCTCAGCCTTCCACATCAAACCCTATCGATACCCCTGCGGCCTCAACTGAAGATGAGTTTATTAATCCTTTTCACTCTCAGCCTGAAACTACCATAGATGAGATCTCTTCAAACTTGGAAGACAATTTACATGTCGGTGCTGTTCCGACCACGAGAATTCACAAAGATCACCCTTTGGAGAATGTTATAGGTGATGTGTCCTCGGGTGTACAAACCAGAAGTAGCCTGAATGAGCACACCTGTGTTTATTCAAGCATAAAAGAAACAGGTATAATGAATGAATGTTTGTACTCCTGCTTTATAAGCCAAATTGAACCGAAAAAATTATCAAATGGCTTTGAAGAACAGCTCGTGGGTCGAAGCTATGCAAGAAGAGTTGGCTCAGTTCGGGAAAATGGAAGTTTGGACTTTGGTCGAAAAACCAAAGAATGTGCACGCTATAGGCACGAAATGGGTGTTCAAGTGCAAGAGAGATGAAAAGGGGATTATTGTGAGAAATAAGGCGAGGCTGGTTGTTAAAGGTTTTAATCAGCAAGAGGGTATTGACTACAATGAGGTTTTCGCTCCTGTTGCCCGGTTAGAAGCGATTCGATTGTTTTTGGCGTTTGCTGCTTTCAAAAAGATGAAGGTGTTTCAGTTGGATGTAAAGAGTGCGTTTCTTAACGGGAAAGTTGACGAGGTTGTGTATGTTGAGCAACCACCGGGTTTTCCTGACCCAGACTTTCCTGATCATGTATACAGGTTGAGCAAGGCGTTATATGGTTTACATCAGGCACCTCGTGCCTGGTATTCAACGTTATCGGACTACTTGCTGGAAAATGGTTTTGAAAGGGGTTTGATCGACAGTACGCTGTTTGTGAAGAGAGAAGGATGTGACTTCTTACTGGTTCAAGTCTACGTGGATGACATCATTTTTGCTGCATCAAGAATATCCATGTGTCAAGATTTTGAGGCTGTCATGAAGAAACGATTCGAGATGAGTGCTATGGGTGAACTAACTTTCTTTCTAGGATTGCAGGTTGATCAGAAGAAAGATGGAATGTTCATTCATCAAACAAAGTATGTTCATGATGTGCTGAAAAGATTCAAGATGGAGGACAGTTCTCCATATGACACTCCAATCTGCGTCAATCACAAATTGGGAGCTGAATCAGATGGTGACGCAGATGTGGACCCTACTCTGTATCGGGCGATAATAGGTTCTTTAATGTATTTAACTGCTTCTAGGCCTGATATAATGTTTTCTGTTTGTCTTTGTGCTCGCTTTCAGGCAAACCCAAAGGAATCTCACATGAAAGGTGTGAAGAGGATTTTGCGGTATCTCAAGGGCAAGCCGAAACTAGGATTGTGGTACCCAAAGGGAGGAGACGTTGAACTGGTGGCATATACTGATTCTGATTATGGAGGTTGTAATCAGAGTCGGAAGTCAACAACAGGAGGCTGTCAGTTTCTTGGAGGAAGATTAGTTTCCTGGCAGTGCAAGAAACAGACATCAGTCGCAATTTCAACTTGCGAAGCTGAATACATGGCAGCATCCAACTGCTGCTCTCAGGTTTTATGGATTCAGCAACAATTGCGCGACTATGGTCTGAATTTCTTACTCACTCCTATTTTAATTGATAACACTGCCGCCATCTCAGTAATTAACAATCCCGTGAAGCACAGTAAAACTAAGCATATTGACATTCGTCATCACTTCATACGGGATTGTGCTGAGAAGAAACTGATCAAGATCGAAAAAGTTGATACACTTGAAAATTTTGCTGACTTGTTTACAAAAGCGTTTGATAAATCCAGATTTCAAAACCTAATTGAACTAAATGGGATGATCAATCCCGAGTAACCATGTCTTTGTTTTTGATTTAAAAAAAAAAAAAAAAAAAAAAAAAAAAAAAAAAAAAAAAAAATGAGTCTTTATTGCTTAAAATTAGTCGGTTACCTCGGTTTGATGGACATCTCCTCGGATATGTTTTGGTCCTTGTTTTCGACTTAGGAAATGAGGATAGCCATTAACCGGAAGACTGAAAGTAACTGGGGCAGTGTTGACATGTTTTTCTTTCAGTTGCTGAAAATTAGTCGGTCATTCTTAGTAAGAAGGACACATACTTGCATGTGGTCGGTCCAGCTGATCCAATGGATCTTCAGGATAGCCGTTTACCTGATGACTTTGACATGATTGGGGCAATTGAATTCAATACTTTATTTTGGGAAATGAAATTACTTTTCAAGTCTATTACTTCGTAAGAAGTTCTTTGCTGTGTTTAAAAGAAAATTGATCCACCCTTGGAAAATGATATGTATACTGACTATGTGTGCCTAACTAGTGAAGTTATTAAGCTTAAAAGGCTTTAGAACAGTCATTGTATGTCATGGTAATTTTAATGGTGCGTAAAAGTGTATGTGATACTAACCTAAATTTACTCGAATTTAATGTGGAAACTCCTTAAGAGTTTTGCATGTCTTCATACACATCTTTTCGAAGGATAGGCAGAAAAGCAACTACCCAGTCATACACGAGCCCGTGAGTGTTCTGATTCCCGTGAAGAAAGCATTTCAAGACACTGCAGTGATCCAGATTCGGGACTTGCAGTAGTTTAGTACTCCGATGAAAACTCTTATGTGTGATTAAAAAAAAAAAAAAAAAAAAAAAAAAAAAAAAAAAAAATGTACTTATGAGAAGTAGTGACAATAAACACGAGAACCGACACTTCTCAAGATTTCTCAAGTTTGGAGTAAGAAGAAAACGGGAAGCAGACAACGAGTATCTACAAGTTAATCAGACACTATGGGTCGAAGTCAATTCGGGGTGACTTGGGTATAGCCAAATACGCTTTGAGAATAGATAGAAGGCATCATTACCTCTGAATTGTTGCCAACTTAAATTTTTGAGCTTAACTGAACCTTAATCCGTATCACAGAAACAATGAAAACCATTTAAGTTATTACATGCTTACAACCTGTTTCTCTATGTCATAATACAGCCAAACACGGATCCAAGTGACAGTCACATAGTTAGTATGATTCCTGTTCGGATCTTTTCTAAAACGGAGTGGTCCCTGACTAGACTGAAATTTGATCCCTTATTTCGTTAAAATTTTATAAGTATTTTCTGTTTTTGTTGTTATATTTTTATTGTTGGTTACTGGGTCTTGATCATTTTTGTTTAACTCTTTTTGGTAACTTATAAGATATATTCAAGTTTTTTCAAACTGAAAGGGCTGTTTTTGTAATTATCGGGCGAAGTTGTTGAATCGGCGAAGTTGTACTTAACTTCGCTTAGGCGAGGTTAAGAATAACTTCGCCTGAACCAACTCAGCCCTATAAAAGGGGTTTTCTACAGTAAAATTTTTTATTAACTTTTTTTTCCGGCGAACTTAACCCTTAAATTTTTCCGGCGATCTTAGTTTTCAATTTCGATTTCGATCTTGTGTTCCTGTGTTTTCTACTTTACTTGTGGTATGTGTTGTCAAAACATCCTTTCATTCTCTTTATAATTTTATCCGGTTCGAGACCTCGGGTCGTCGAACACTCGAAGAACCCTCGAAACCAAGGTTTTCGACCTCACGTTACGTGTTCATGGACGACCTTTACGTCCATACACCATTGAAATATGATGTTCTTCTTGTGTATATCGTTTAATCGGTCCAAAAACATCGGATTTCGACCTCCGAATCCGAACAGTCGCCGTTTCTGTTTCAGGCGAAGTTATGGTTTTGGCGAAGTTAATCTCAACTTCGCCAGACACTTAAGTTCGCCTAGGGCGAAGTTATCCACAACTTCGCCTGGGCGAAGTTAACCACAACTTCGCCGTGGCGAAGTTATCATCAACTTCGCCTTGGCGAAGTTATCCACAACTTCGCCTTGGCGAACTTAACTGTAACTTCGCCTTGGCGAAGTTATCCTTAACTTCGCCTATATCCTTTTCTTTTAACTGTTTTGTAGACGAATTTACTGATGAAGCGAAGTTGTCCCCAACTTCGCCTCAACTTTAATTTCGCCTGTGTATCTTACATCACAACTTCGCACTTGCTACACTGCGAACTTGTGAGTTACGTAAAACGTCTCTAACTTGATTTGTTTTGTGCAGATATGGCTGCAGTTGGAGGAACTGGTGGTGATGATGGTGATGAGCAACGACAATTCTTTCCAGCTCATAACCAATACATTACTTTGGATCCTGACGCACGAGGCGTTGACGACTACAGGGAGATTATCACATTTCTCCAGAGATCAAGGGTGTTTCACGCGATCACTAATACACTACCCATATCTCTGCCTAACATACAAGATTTCTGGCAGACGGTGTATTATGATTGCAGACCTGAGCCTCCGGTGATGCGAGCAACCGTCAATGGTCAAAACATACAGTTTTCTTCGGAAGACATTCGGTTGGCTCTGCAGTTCGGCAACGAGACACGAGACGACCCAACGGAGTTCGTAGCTCCTTTCCGTGACGGAGCATACTTGAGAATGGGTTATTCGGGTCCGCTGGGGGACTCGCAGAGGAGGAAAGGCTTTCTGCTGGACCAATGGCGTTTTCTGATGCACGTGTTAATTGTGTGCATGTCCGGCAGGAAAGCAGGAACAGACGGGATGGGTGCGACGATGCAATCTGCCATGACGGCCCTGACTTACAATCGTCGTTACTCTTTTAGTCAGATGATTTTCTATGAGATTGATCGTCAGAGACGGGCGACGGCGCGAGAACGATTTATAATGTATCCGCGATTTCTTCAAATGATTATTAATCATGTCGCTCCGTCTCTACCGCAACGGCGCCCTATCAGATACGTTGAGTGCGTAACAAAACGTATCTTTGCTCAGTGCAGAACGTCGAGCACTCGAAGCAACCCTGAACGCCGTCCAAGGCATACTCCACTGTTCGGGTATCTCATTAACCCGGAGTATGTTCCTGCAGGAGGGGACGAGTTCAGGGATCCCCAACCACATCAGGCGGCAGCACCTCATGCTGTATCAGCTGCGCCTGTTGTCACTTCTGCTGCTGTGCCAGCTACTTCATCGCAGGCTGTGTCTGCTGCTGCAAACATTGATCTGGATGCTGCCTTCAGTGGACACGGTCTGTTCGATATGGATCTCTCGGGTTCTCAGATTTTGGGTACTACCTCAGCGGCTACTTCGGTAGCTGAAACCGAGCTGGATGAAACATTTGCTGAGGCCAGACGGTTGTTGGTGACTCGGGAGAGGATATCGGGTAAGCGGCCGAGGGCTGTGGATGAGGATGAAGATGATGAAGATGAGGAAGAGGCAGTCCGACTTGTGCTGAAACGCTCACGTCGAGAACGACAAGGTATGGCCACTGGAGCGGGGGAGACTTCAAGGTTCGTACGATTTGCTCCGCCTGCCTTGTCAGGTATGTCTCTATTGCCTACTACTGCACAGGTTACTACGGTCGAGGCGTCGGCACCAGCAGTTGTGTCGCTACCACCCCAACTGGTTGATCCCCCGGTGGTAGTTGCACGCTTCGTCGACTCAACAATTACAACAACTGCAGGGTTACCTAGTGTACCACCTGCGGTCACTTCAGCTGCTACTTTTCCACCAACTCCATCGCCTGCTTCAGACTCTGAACGGATTGCTTCGCTGGAGCGTATTGTTGCTGAACAATCGAAGACCATTGACCGCCTGGTGGAAGCCAATCAAATCCAAGCCGCCCTCCTGGTAGAACACGGACGAACTATCGATGCCTTCAAGGAATTCTTGGCATCTCAGGGGGAGACGACTTGCAGGGGCGATGAGTTGAGGACAAAGAGACGACAAGATCATGACGATGATCCCAACGCACCTTCGGGTGCAGGTGGTGAGCTGCCAAGAACCTCTCAGGATCTTGGGGCTTCCACAGCTGAGGGGGAGTCAACTGATGCAGCGGGTGATGATGTTGTGGATGTTGATGACGATGCTGATGTTGAAGACGTCATCGATGCTTTGAAGGAGTTAGATGAGGAGGAGGTTGATGACTTTGTGAATGATGATGACGATGATGTGTTGCCCGTGGAGGAAATTGAAAGGATTGGAGAAAATATTGATGTGGTGAATGTGTTGGAAGAAGGAGAGATCGTGGATGACGCAGTGGAACATGAGATTCCAGCTGTTGAAAGAGCAGATTTGGGAGATGAGAATGTGGTAGATGATACGGTATGGGAGGAGCAACCAAATTGGAAAGAAGGGTGTGCTCAATGGTTTGTTAAAACTAAGAAGCCTGCAGTGCCAACAATGTTTAGAAAGACGTATAATATAAAGGGCTATGCAGAGTCGAAGAAAGGTATTATATGCTGGTTGTACGACAAAGAGTTGAAATTATTTGTGATCAAAAGGTACGACGGCATTCAATACTTTAAAAGATTATTGAGATCTCTAAACTCCCTACCGGAATGCGAGGTGAAAGAGTTAGCAAGACTGGGGCTAATTAACAGAAGTAACGATAATATGGCGAGAATTATTGAAAAGATCGTCTGGAAAGAAGCCATCAAAGACAAAAAGTTTGAACTGCTAAAGCCTCAGAAAGGAAGATTGATAGAAGATAAAGATAGGGGAATGAGGGCTGACGGAAAACCATGGATGGTTATGAAGTATAAACCAGTCCGACATCTGAAGGAAGTACCAATGAGAGTCATGCCCAAGAATGTCCTAACAGATCTGAAATGGTGGTATGTGGATTGCGAGACAGCTGAGGCGGTTATGGAAGATGAGGACGAACAAGAAGTTCTTCGGGTTTATGACCCGA
Source organism: Bidens hawaiensis (assembly GCF_021521415.1). Lineage (NCBI taxonomy): Eukaryota > Viridiplantae > Streptophyta > Magnoliopsida > Asterales > Asteraceae > Bidens > Bidens hawaiensis. The sequence goes on along the minus strand of NW_027494400.1, from coordinate 62,414 downwards.
TGCATCTTGTTAATCTATCGCAGGCTGATCTGGAAGTGCTGAACAACAAGAAGATCTTCTACATTCCTGCTTGGAAGGATCAAGCGAGGAAATATCAAGGAGTTGTGTCGGTTTGTGTGAGAGAAGGGGCGCACGCGTGAAAGTGCAAGATTACAAGACTCAGAGATCAAGATATGAAGCTACTGCCAAGGGGGAGTCTGTTGGTACATGTTTGTCAGTAGTTCATAGTCTAGTATTTGTTATCGAGTCTGTAATATAGTTAATGGTTTGTTTATGTTTTGTTTTGTAAACTAGCGAAGTTATCAGCAAGTTCGCTATGGCGAACTTGCTGATTTAGCGAGGTTACTGACAACTTCGCCAGTGGCGAAGTTGTCGTGTTTAAATACACTGTTTCAGCCGAAACAGAAGAGGACGTGAGTTAGGGTTTTTGGTTACGCTTTGTTTCGTTTTGTTCTCTGTAACAGTGACTTACTGTCACGTGTTTAGTTATTCAATATAACGTGTTTACCTTATAGCTCGTGTTCATTGTTCGTGTATTCAATCTCTACAATATCTACACTCGTACCTATATACGCAGGGATTCCGCACCTGCGTTGTTAGAGATTTCCCGTGTACGATCCGCGTTCAGGAACCTACAGCCTTCCCTGATGGCTTGTATCCGCAGCTGCGGGAACAGGCAGAGTACTTCACCATTGGGAGGCATTTCCTGCGGGAACAGCTTGCGTACTGCGCGTAAGGACGTCACGTCTCTGAGCATGGTGGGTCCTGCGGATCCAGTTGGTTTCTGTGCAGACGTCCCTCTTCAAGGTGAGTCTTGCGGGTCCAACTGGGCTCTGCTGGGACCTACCTCTTCACCCACCAAGCAGTCAGAATACACAATGGCTTTAAGCATCGATTTGTTAACCTTTGATACAGATGCTAAAGTTTTAGCCAAGTTGTATGGACCTGTGTAATGGGGCATTTTAAGGTAGATAGTTGCATGGACCTGCGTAATGGGGCATTTTAGGGCAGATAAAGCCCCTACACCATCTCCCTCATATGCGTCTTGAAATGATAATTATTGAATGATCATTATCCATCAAACAAGTTGTTTACTAAATGTGTTGATGATATGACGGAAAATGCCCCTTAAATAGCATTAACCATTATGGTTTGTCTTAGGCTATGCTTTATATTTCATTTTTTACCACTCTGGACCATTTGTCACATAATGTCTTCTCAACTTTTCCTCTACCTTCAACCTCACCATTCAATCAATGTTATACTTCATTCTCTACCATTCAATTTTTTATATTATTTTAATACCCAAAAAAAATGAAAAATATTTGATTGGTCGTAGTATCTTGGTATAGCCCATGAAGACCCAACCACTAGTGGCCATTGGAAGGGTGGCATGATGTTTCAGACTTTTAGTGACATCATTTGTGTCCCCTCAGCATCATTAATGGTGCTTCGTGAATCATACCTCTTAACCCTGGCAATCCAAAATCATATTACACAAATGTATATGTTAGACCGTGTGTAGTGAATAACGCCTCTATAAGAGATTGTGCGTCATGTGACGCCACATCACCATAAACGCATTATGCATAATAGGTGTGTAGTGAATAACCCCCTTTATATCATTATTAAAAAAACATAAAAACTTCTTCACCATTCATTATCCCACCAATCACAAATTTTCAACACCACCGTTGTGAGGTTAAAGGTTTTGAAGGTGGGGGCTCCCCCCCCCCCCCCCCCCCCGCGGGGGTGTGTTATGGGTGGGAATGTGTCCCACTATGAGTGGTCTCATACTTTATTCAAAATTATTGATTTGTGCCAAAAAGACAGTATTAAGATTTATTAGGGATACGAAAATTTGAATAGAAAGAAAGTTGATAGATTCATCATAAGAAAGTTCTAATTGGTCATAAACATGGCGTGTGTCAAATGCCAAAGCTTACCAGCTTCCAATGTAAATCTTTGATTATATGCCCTGTCTATCACTTTTTTTTTTGTGTGTTTCTAAAGAATAAAAACCCACCAAAAAAATTCTTTTCAAAAGAAGAGACCACATAAGCCAGTAAGCCAGCAAGGTACCATGTGAGAAGACTACTTTTAATTTAATAACAAAGAAAATATATATGTAACTGGTACAATGTGCATTGAAAGTTGTATCAAGTATGCCCGTACAACTCACCCTTAAATCAATATTTTCATATTTTTGGTTATTTAAATTTGAATTTGGATCCTTTTCATTGCCATCAACAATAATAAACATGGTTGATTTTACTTTGGGAAATAATTTGAATCAAGTGTTTTCTAGAATAAATAGAACCGTTCTAAAAAATTAACCAAACTCGAGCTCTTTTAAGTTAATGGTCCAAACTCAAGTATAATCGAACTCGAGTGGTTTACACACTTATTAATTATTTCTGATCATCAGGATCTAATATTAGGATAGTAGGTTTGATATTGACATTGATGTTGCATATCACTTTATATACTTATGTATTTAAGTGTATGCATGCATGATGCATGTGTAATACAAAAACTCTCTTTGGTTGTGTAAGCTTTTTAGATCAAGCATCAAAGCTTTATGCTATACTTGTGGGGGATGTCTAAAGGCCCATAGGCTACCTGATAACACTATGGAATAAGCCCATTTTGTATGGTACCTTATTGCTTATTATTCTTTAACCTACCATCAAGCCATACCAACATATTCCTTTGGCATGTTTTAAAGTTTAAATATGTTCCAAAATATTCATGATTTTTTTTTTTTACTTTTTCCTTTGTAGGATTAGTAAATGTTTGAATGCAGAGTTTATACATTATTCAAACATTATTAAAGGATGGTGGCAAATAATTGATTAACTGAAGCTTTTGGCTGGTTCTGTTCAAGTCCTGTGTATTTTAATAGGTATGAATCAATCTATTTTTCTTACTCGTTTGTTGAATTAATAACTTTTTCAACAATTTAAGAGAAATAGTTTGTAATACTTGAATTTGAAATTTTACCAATATGATGGTTATAAATAAAATATATAATACAAGATATGAATTACATTCAATTTATATAAAACTTACAATGATAGCTATCTTGTGTACTTTGTTGGTAATTTAGTGTAATTAAGGCCGTTTTAATTCAATTTACTCAAGACAAAAGAGAATTAATTGCTACAAGTTAAGATATGTGGAGTATACACTTGTACACAACAGCTCTCATTTTATGGCACCTTGGAACACGGTGGTTCAAGGCTAAAAGCCCCCCAGTGACCACGAATTTCCAAACCGTCCTCTTGGAATGGTTCGGGGCAACACTCTAGCGGGTCCAAAAACAACATGGTTCATCAATAATAAGCGTAATCAGTAGCAAATGGAAACGTAATAATCACTGGCGTGCTACTATAGATTAGTATTATGTTGGATCAATGGCAACTTGACTCTATAGTGGTAACTACGACTAATAGTAATATTGTTACTTTTAATGTAGTTTTCTGCATTGGTTTTTTCCATTGAGAAAACACAAAAACTATCGACAAATTTTAACCGCCAACTTATCGACAAATTAGTCTACCACTTATATAAGAAAGATCTTTGTTCTGACTACGGGACACACGTTTTCATAAAGTCACGCTGAATTCTTAAAGCCTCAGTAAGCCGGCCCATGAATCCATGATAGCCATCAATTCTTTACTTTTTCTTTTTTTATTGCTAGCCCAATCTTATATGTGATATTGTTAACATGTTAGTAACCGGTCCAAATGTCCGATCCTAACCGGTTACTAACCGATTCTAACCGTCAGTTAATGATTGATTTATATTATTGATTTCAAAACCGGTTACTAACCGGTTAACTGATTTTTTTATTATTTTATTAAAAACCGGTTAGTACCCAACCCGACTAACCAGTCTAACCGATTCTTTTCCGCAAAAAAAAAAAAACCGGTTAGAAAATTAACCGGTCATAGGTTAACTGATTTATGCACCTCTAGTTGGAACTAATTAACTTAATGATTATGTAAGTGTATCACTAATTTAATTATTTGGTTTTTAATTTTTCAAATTGTATTTTTCTATACATATATAGCCAAAACTACAAAATTCCTTTAAAGTAATTAACCATGATATATAGCTCTTTAAATATCTAACAAAATAATATTAGGAATTCGTAAATAGATCACATGAATCACATTCGCATAACCTTGAATAAACTATAACTTTGGATAATATTTTGTATGAAAGATAAATCATTATTACAATATTAAGATGTTACATAAAAGGTCTTTTAAAATTTCAAAGCACACCTTATAATAAACCGTTCGTACTCACTTCATATAAAAACATACTAATTCTTAAAATTAAGTTACGTTAAACGTTAATTATCAACTATGCATACCGGACATATGAAAATTCTGTTGCCTTTCGTAATTTTGTTGCCTTTGGAGAAGAATAGCTTTTCTAGCCGGCAGTTCTCTAAAATTGGTGGTTGTAATGAAAAATTATATTGAGTTGAGTTGTTTGTTCAATAATTTTATGTGACACGTAACTTTTAACAAATCAACCGACAAAAGAATATAATATTCCATTTATCGTCTGACTTCAACCACACAACTCCCAGTCTCCCACATGTTTTTTAGTCAATTTATCGCTTACATTAAAAAAATATATTAAAAATAAATCTTCAACGTTTAAAATGCTGAGTTTACTTTTTTTTTCTTTTAACGATATTTTATTTTTATTTCTATAATTTGAAGAGCATTGTTGCTCCGCTCTAGCTAGACTATGTTGTTTTAACCGGGTCTACGCTTGCTTCAGAGTTTGGCTTGGTCGTTCTCTCGAGAAACCATACCACTGGCTGCCACTTGACAGTCGTGTCGCCATAAGGGCGTAACTCTCTGACGAAACACACGGTGGGACGAAAACCCGGGTAAGCTCTGGATCCAAACTAACAACCTCGCAAGGCCTAGCGCAAATCCTTTATTGCCAATATCCATTCAAAGTGAGACAAGTGAAAATCAAACTTGGATTTTCGCAGAAGAATCAAGTCTTTCTACCACTATACCATAGGTGGAGGATAAACGTAAAATTTAGTGAGAATAAAATTCTTCAAACCAATAGCATATTTAAGTCGAACTATCACTTCAACCAAAGTCTGAATAACACCTTTACATTTTGCAACAAAATAACAAACTAATTGTCTAAAGTCTAAACATATTAACAAAGGGCATAAAATCTCACAAGAAAATCACTTCAAACCCATTAACTTGATTTTTAACGAATTCAAGACATGCATGAACCCGTGCACTATATCTCAATCGTTTCCTTGATTCCCTTTACCCAACTACAGCAGAACCACTCGTGAGGACCTGAACCCAACCTCCCATCTTGAGTATTGTACGAAAGCAACCATTGCCATCGCCCTATTGACTGTCATATTGACCAAAACTGTTTTACGGCTATCACTTCTATCTCTTAAGCCACGCATTGGTAGAAAGCTCAGTCGATCATCATAGCCTGCCGTTGTACACCGCAACCCTAAAACGACTTGAATAAAAAGTTACTAAGAAAAAGTGTTAAATAGTTCAATGATTCTTATCAGGATGAACTAGAGAAAGATAATACTATTATAATTGCAAGATAATAAATATTAGACATGTAGAATACAATATATTCTGAGAAGCTGGTCTAGTAGCAAGAGACATACATTTTCTTAGTGGAGACACATGTTCAATTTTTACTTGGGCCAGCTTGAAGAATATCTAGGTAAAGAGATGAATCAGGACTTCAATCCCGTGCTTAAATCCGACCAGGGCTAAGGATTTACAGATTCTATCCAGTTCACACGCGTCAAGTGGCACGGTGTATTATTGTACTATTTATTATGTTATGTTAACTTTCCTTCCGTTACCAAAGTAAAGGAGGAGATGACTTCTAATAGTAATAATAATAATAGAAAAAAGTAAGTCATCTCCATCTCCATCTCCATCTCCATTCATTTCAGACTTTGTTTCTTCTCCGATGGATTCAGTCATCAGTCATCATCACTAAACTAAACCCTAACTCCCTTCAGATGCTATACTCTTCATCAAGGTCAATTCCACTTCAATTCAATCCTTTGATTGCTTAATTTTTCTGTTAGGGTTCGTGGATCTAATTTGATCTATTTCGATTACGTTTCGTAACCGACTGGCTAATTAATATTTTAGCATTCATGTTGATATTATCAGCCGTTAATTGCGGTTTTTGATTTCTGACATTTGCGGTTATACTGTTTTAGGGCTAGTTTAGGTGCATATGATTTAGTAGTGTTTTATGAATTTATTATAATGTTTTGGAGGATGTAGATAATTAACAGGATCTATCTGGCTTGGTTGTTTATGAACTACTTTCATTTCATAAGTCCATATTAATCCTTTGATTGCTTTCATTTTATGTTTGCGTATTACTAATCGTTAGCTGGTGATAAGGATTTTGTTTTTCTAGGGTTTGTGGATCTAATTTGGTTCATTTTATGATGTTTGCTAATCGATTGATCGGTTTTAGCGGATAATTCAGATTTTTTGGTTTTTGATTTGTGACATTTTTTTTTGGTGCTGTTTTAGGGCTAATTTAGGTAAATATGATTTAGTGTATATGGAATATAATTTAGGTGTATTAGGAGTATAGGCCATAGGGAAATAGCATGTGGATCTACTACTATTAGGTTTTATGAATTTTTATATTTATATTGTTTTGGGGGATGTAGTAGGCTTGGTTGTTTATGAACTGGGTCATAAGCAGGTCTATTTTTTATAATTCAAAAACTCTGTCTGTTTGGAGATTAGGATTGTGAATGTTTCATGATCTGTTTGGGTGTGTGTAATTAGGGCTGTAAATGAATTAAGCCAAACAAGTCCTTGTTCTTGTTCGTCCGTTAAGAGTTTATCGGGCAAATGAATGGTTCACGAACAGCTAACTGAACGAAATTTCTTGTTTGTGTTCGTTCATTAAGGAAATGAACTTGTTCATGAACGATTCACGAACGCAAACGAAAGTAACTAATGTTTTATTTTATTTGGTTAATTTGAGAATGGTCAATTTCAACAGTTTGGTCAGGCTACCACGTTTGTGTTGGTGTTTTTTTAACATTCATATTCTTATGTTAATTATACATATATTAATTTATCACATAATACTCATACACACACACACACAAATATATTTGTTTTATAGCTAATAAATTTGATTAAATTTATATGATAAGATTAGAAAAGTCATTAAAAAGTATTAGAAACCTTTAACGAACACAACATAAAGGGGGTAAAAAAGGTTGTCTACATTTTACCCTCCTCATACCCACCATAGCTTTGCTATTGACGGGATTTACGGAGTACAATGATGATGATGATGATGATGATGATGATGACAATGAACAAAACATAAACAAACAAAGATTAATGAGCATATTATCGAACGTTCACGAACACGATTGAATGAGCATGGCCTCTGTTCGCGTTTGTTCATTTAGTTAGCAAAACAAAATTCCTTGTTCACGTCCGTTCATTTATTAAACGAACGAACTTAAACGAACTTCCTGCTGAACAGTTCGTCGAACTTTCGGTTTGTTTACAGCCCTTGGTGTAATTTTGCTTATTTTTTTTTAATCTTTCTTTTCAGGCATAATTGTTTGTTGGTGATTTGGTTCTGGTCTTTTATGCAATAATACAACCCTTTTTAATCAAGAAAGAGCTTTTACACATCATATGCATTCAGATTATTAATGTTGATACACACATTTTTCTAGAAGATTTACACAAAGCTCCATCTTGACACTTGTTATGGGAAACTTTCACCTTGATATCAAATGGGAAGATATCACATGTCCCATATGTTTATCCTTCCCACATAACTGTGTTCTTCTTCAATGTTCTTCTTTCAATAAAGGATGTCGACCTTTCGTGTGTGGCACCAATCATCTACACTCAAATTGTTTGGACCGTTTCCAAGTTGCTAACAAAGTGTCACCCGAGTCAAACTCACTTTTGACTTCTGATGAGTCAACCGTGATAAATGATTCCTCTAGCAAACCATTATGCCCTCTTTGTAGAGGTGATGTTACTGGCTGGGTTGTTATAAATGATGCTCGAGTTATACTAAACGAGAAAGAACGTTGTTGTGAAATTGAAAAATGCACGTTTAGTGGGAACTTTATGGACCTTCGGGAACATGCTGAGGTGGAGCATCCTCATGCATGCCCATCAAAGATTGATCCTGCGAGACAACTTGATTGGGAAAACTTTCAGCAATCTTCTGAGATTATTGATGTTTTGAGTACTATACATTCAGAAGTGCCACATGGCGTGGTTTTGGGAGATTATGTTATAGAATACGGTGATAATGGTTCTGGAGATGAATATGAAGATTTTCCTGGTGCTAATGGAAACTGGTGGACTTCATGTATTTTGTATCAAGTGTTTGATAAGTTCAGATGTTCTAAGAACAGAAGACGGACGAGAGTTGGTGAATCAAGGCGAGGAAGCCGTCGAATGAGTTATGATACTTCTAATTCTGATGAAGGTTCTGTGGGGTCTGCAGAGTTTGCAGAATACAGAGCTGATGTGGCAGAAGATGACTTTGTGACTAGGAGTAGGATGCCCAGGGGTAGAACTGGCCATCGCAGGTCAGCATGATTTCTTTTTGTCTTTGGATGTTTATGTTTTCATAATCATGTTTATGTTTCAGAAATCGATATGTTTTTGTCATACATGATTTGATGGCCATTCTTGCTCTTGTTTTATGCAACAGTTCGCGAAGACGTCCCTCTCGCTTCTATGATAATTAGGTAAGACACATCAGTTAATGCGTAAATAATATCTGCTTATGGATATACTTACATACAAGTTGCAATAAAAACTTGAAATTTTGTCCCGGGCCCGTATATCAGAATCTCATATCAAGACGTCTTTAATGTTCCTTTTTAAAGATTGAATGAAGTGTCATTTTCTTAAGTTGTATTTATCCAACTGCAATATCTTTTCAAAGTAACGGGTTCAAGTCAAAGTCTGTGCTGGGTCGAGTCAGGCCGAGCACATATAACCTCCTAAATTTCTTGCCAATTTACACAAATATTGCGATAGTATTATATTATCTTGATTATTTTAACGCATTAAATGGTGACATAATGTAAAGACATTATGACAAAAGTATTTCTGATGAACTCAAACTTGACCCGACCCGGCCTGTTTGGGTCAAAGTCGGTTGGGTCGTGTTGGGCACATACAACCTCCTAAATTGCTTGGAAATTTATATAAATTGTGATAATATCATCTTGATCGTATTTGACGCACTAATTATTAATAAAATGCAAATACATTATGACAAAAAGTGTTTTACACAACATGATATTGTAACATAGATAAGCTCTCATTTCTTGTTTTTAGTTGCATTTGACTTGATATTTAAATTTTCTTGTGGATGTTGTGGTAGACTGAAGATTACTTGTTTGGAAGGCGTGCATTTAGATTAAGAAGACAAATATGTGATCCTGTGTAGTGCTGATTTTGCTGCTTTTTTTTTACTTGATGGTTTCGTGGAATTATGTTTTTTGTTTTTTGAAAAACCGCTCGTGGATCACTGAATAAACTTAGAAACCCATGTACATTGATAGGGGCAGTCTTTTGTTATCATTTTCTGATTCCAAACTAATGCAAGAACATACACACAACTTGGCTATGGTGCAAGTTTTTATTGTATGAATACATGAACACCTTGTTTTGTGTTTGTTTTTGGTTTTTAACATTTCAGCTTTTGCATTTTTTTTGTTGGAGGTGTTTGATTGTTACTTTTGATGGCTGATAAAGAGCAAAAATAAATGTAAACTAAAATATTATCAAATATGTACAAAGTTAATTAGTGGGTGTGGGCCACCGGGTTGGGTTATGGATTAGTAAAAACTAAAAGTACGTGGTTCTAATAAAAATTGTGGTATAAAAGTAGTCGTGCTTATTGGCTAGTTTATAACAAACTGAGTAGTGTCACATATAATATATTATAATGGATACAACTAATTGTGACCATTTTCTCATGTCTCATCTCATATGACCCGTAAGATAGTAGTGGTGTCTGAATAATGAATGGTATAAGTGTATAACAATGATGTTTATATACCGCTAACCTTTTAATAAACGTAATATAACATGGAAAAGTTGATGTAAAATATATTGTTTCTGTACAGTAAAAACAAATAAAGTTACAATAGTAAAAAGAAAACACTAACGTAGAATAATAAAAATCAATTCTTAGTTGGGGACCGTCCCTAAGAATCATTTAAAATTCTTGAGCCGAGGGAGAGTATTTAATTACATTTATTTTCATATACAAAATGTTTTTATAATAAGCTATTTATTTAATTTCACATAACTAAAAGCACAGTTAAGTATTAGATTGGGGGTATACCTAGGGATAAGCTCGGTATCGGTACCGAAAATATCGATCCCGAAATTTACAAATTCTTGGTACCGGGACAGTACGGTATTGAAGGTAAAAATTCGGGAAATACCGGTACTGTAACGATCCCGAAACTCAAAACTTTGGTACCGATTCGGTACCAACGGTACCAAATTGGTACTGATTTTGGTACCGACACCGAATTTGCTCATCCCCATTTCCTCTCATGCGTGAGATGAGGTGGATGATGGGTCGCCCCACATCACATTTGATATGGCAGGGGTCACGCGCGTGACACACTTGGAAGGTAGTCACGAAGAAGTATCATGAAATTTTACGAGTCCCGGCCTATCGGTCACATGGTTCGATAACTGAAAAGTGGAGGGAGATGATTAGCAAGGTAGGATGGTTTAACGATCTTTACATCAACCCTAGAGTAATCCAAAAGGTGGCATTAATGACGCCGATATTTACAAGTTGGCAAACGAATGATATGTTGCCAAATGTAAGAATGTCTTCCCCTACCCACAAGTTTGGGAAATTGTTCGGTTGTGTTCGAAGTAGCATCAAGTGCCGAATGAAGTCGAGTCGGTGAAGCGGACAAAAAGGTCCAAAAGTGGAGAGTTAAGCACGGGTGGTTCGGATGCCCGCTGTAACCAAGATCTTAATATGTGTTTAGCGATGACTATCTGGTTGAACCGGAACGTCCGATTGGGGGGACAAGGCAAAGGATAAGCCAAAGACAAAGGGAAAGGGAATGAGATCGTCTTCAACCGATAAACCGAAATTAGCTTTTATAAATGATGAGTTTACAAGTTTTAAAGAGTTGCAAATTGAGAAGAAAATGAGGCAACAAAACAAGCGAAGAGGCGGCCAATATAGAATGAGAAAAACTCGTTTAACGGAGGCCGAGCGGAAAGACGAGTCCGAGTAGAAAGATTTCGATCTCTTAATGCGAGATCTTAGCCATCTTCACGGACAAGAGCTCGACTTGACGTTGGCATTGAAACGAAAAATTGCCAAAAATAACTTAACTTTTGAATTTTTTAGTTATTTATGTTTACTTTTTATTAGTTTTTTTTTTCTAGTTTTTTAGTTTATGCTTTGTATTTCTTTTAGTTAATGAAATCGTTTCCGCTTTTTTAATTTATGCATTTTGATTTCTTTTATTAAATATTATGGTTTTTAAGATATATATTAAATATAAAAATTGTATTAAATAAAAGAAAATAGAAAATGGAGAATGAGGCAAGCAATGTATGCCTCTATTATCACACTCCAACCTACGACGGAATGTCGGGGTGTTACTGATCGCACAATAACTCACAAGACAGTATCATAAATAACATGGCAATATCTAATTATTTAAATTTAAATGATCAATGTATATCACAAAATCCAAACAAACATTATCCCAAAATTTTCAAAATCAAATAAATATGAAAATAAATTGTTTTAGTATTTTGATAACCTAATGGTATTATCTAAATATCTACTTGCTTGTCTTCAGCTATCTCATATAAGTACATGCAATATTTATGAAAATAATATATCAATACACGGTTGGTGAGCAAAAACACAATTTAATACATATAATAAATAAAATCAATTCCCATGCAAATGCATAACTACAACAAAACTACAACAATTAAATTGCAACAATAACCAAATAATAATCCGTTCATCATGACACTAAGTTAAGCTACTTAGATGGCGCAAGATCTTACTAATGGGGATGAAGATGAGGTCACCAACAATAAAACAATAAACACTTTAGCACATTACGTGTAACATATAATTGAGTAATAAACGTAAACGTGTAAATTAGAATTGTGGTTGAGGATGTGAAATATTATTGACGAGTGAAAGGAAATAAGAATAGAGAAGAAAACCAACTTGAGTGAGCTGACCAAACTGAACTTGCTGATTCCCTAAAAATTAGGTAAATGTTCGAAAGTTAAAATAAAACTAAAACGAACAAAAATTAATAACAAATCTGAATTTGATCTTAAAAATAAAGAAAATAGCACTTAAACGAGTGTTCGGTTCATAGTCGGTCCGAATGTCGTTATGAGATACACATCCAAAACTTAATTATAAACATAAAATATCGAAAAGTCAGTAGCTAATTCGGGCTAATTCTTAGTGTAATTAAAAAGCCCCAAATGAGTTCCAACATAAACCCCGTAATGAAAGCCCTCAATGGATTTCAAAGGATTTGAGGGATTTCATTCTAGGGTTTATAACAAATCATAAAAACATAAACTTACCCGGTAATTAGATGTAGAACTTGATTAACTAAACTTACAAAACCCCGCTTGACTTGTAATAGTCGAACCTTGAAGAACAATAACAATGAGACTTGAACTTAAATTCGCTAGAATAATCAAAAGTAATGAGTTGAGTAGCAGAAAAAAACGAAAATACTCCTTAGTATATATAGTGATCGGATTTATAACTGATGCTTATCATCAATTTTAATGATAATTCGTTTAATCTTGAATAGATGGTAATAACACAAAAACTTGATAATTATCCAACATTTGATAATGAAATTCATATTTAGAGATAGAAATTGATGGGGAATATTCTAGAATAAATGGTTTAAGCATTAGAAGGGATTATGATGAGTTTTAGAGGATAAACGAGTCAGAACAAGCTTTACACGAGTGCATAAACGAGCTGATTAACAAACTGTTGCAGCTTCTGATGTCACTAGGCTGCGGTATGCGGTGTGAACCACTCTCCCCCACCGCACGACACGTGGTGTGTTCACCAACCTTTTGCTTTTTGCAAGTCTATAGTTTGGATATTGATCCTTTTAACGCTAAAACTTGATATTTTAAATACTTAAACGAGTTGTAACGATACTAACACATGATAAATGAATAAAATAAACTTTTATTAATAAATCAAGACCCAAATTATAGTACGGGTCAGGTATTTCATAGTTTACAATTTAGAACTTAGGAAAATGAACACTAAAATTTCAAAATTGAAAAAAAAAGCATTTCATAGTTGTACATATTAAAGACAAATTAAGTAAAGCATAAGCATAATTAACTTTTTTGAATCAGGTATATTCCCACTAAATCGTTTTAAAAGTGTTATTAAACATTGATAGTTTGATACCTTTTTAAAGATAAAGATATAATTTTACACTATTAACTTCTTACTTGAGACTGCATAAAAGTTTATAAAAATCAACTAAAAAACCACGTTGGCTCGAGCTTGGTTTTCAGCTCAAATTTAACTTTACAAGCTGAATCAGCTCGACTGGCATCGTGATGAACGCAAGGGTTGATGTTGGTTCACCTGTTAACTCATATGTACTAATATGCTAACAAAATAAAAATCCAAAACCCTTCAAAATTAAATAGCGGTTAACTAATCAAACGCAAAGGTTGAACGATTAATAATCCTCACAACTAAAATAAAAAAGATGAGATACCATTTGTTTTATGCAGAATACATATGATAAAAAAGCAACATCAAACAGCATGAGTCATGACAAGTGAACTACTAAGCAAGAGTGAGTTCCGGTTCCATATCCAGGCAAACATAACCTAGGTGCTCATTGGCTCGGGATTTGAAGCATTGAGGATATCCAACAATGAGTTGTGTGCCTCCACCTCCTCATGCCACAAAGCAAGCTGATCACCTGGGTAGAACTTCCTTGTAACCCCCTCCGAGTTTATCTGCAAAACAATAAAAGAAAATATATTAGGTCGGTTAAGTTAGTATTTTTCATGACCTGAATCGGTCCATTTTATTGTAACCAAAAGAAAGGAAACTTACGGTGACGGTGCGAACAACACCTCCACTAGCACCGTCTCGTGCTATGGCAAGTGAAACAGCCTTAACCACCAGTTGCTGCACTAAGACAAAATGCAGATATAATTTAGCCTTAATATATTACATCACCAAACTAGAAAAGGTTTTGTGAATTGTGATAATATAATATCAAAGATTCAAAATTACCTCAGCCTCTTCCTGGGTCATGCCCTCCTTCCATGCCTGATCAAAGAACCCGTATAAATAACTGGATCCAGATCCTGCACAACATTAATAATTGAGCTCAACCCAAAGTTTAACCTCATAACGGCTGGCATTGAAATTTATGTGCAGTTACAAAAATCAGAGATGAAAATTTCCGCCTATTTATAAGTAAACGAATCAATTAAAACTATACTTTGCTTCTAACTAGTCACATTAGCCGCTTTAAAAAAAATACTAAATAAAAATACGTCAAATGATCAAACATGCCTACTATGGTATTCACACCAAAAAATTAAAATCGATAACACCAAAGAAATTGCAATGTATAATATCATAATTAGATAAAGATAAAAAAGAATGACGGTAAGCATTGCCTAAGTGACTCTAGTGTTTTACATTGATAGTGGCATGAAAGACCTAAAATCATGGGAGTTGAACTAAGCAATTTCTTCCATATCCTGGGAATAGAATCTTGTTCGTGACATAAAAACGGTCAAATAGAGGTTTATATATGAAAACCATTAACCATTAGGTAACACCCAATGTTTTTGAAACACTAAATGATAGTAATAAATAATAATAATAACAACAACAACAACAACAATAATAATAATAATGAATAAGTTAAATATTTTCTTGAACTTGATTTAAAATTTTATTTACTTACATGTGAAATTAACAAAAACATGTATGAAAATGTAAGCAATTAAAATTAAGTAGAAAAATTAAATAAATTTACTTACATGTGAAATTAACAAAAACATGTATGAAAATGTAAGCAGTTAAAATTAACTAGAAAAATTACATAAATTTGAAGAGTTTATGGATATTTAAAAAGAAATGAATCTTGACTTTCGCTTAGACGTCTAAATCCGATTTCAACAAACTAAATTTAGCTATCTAACCGAATGGAGCTTAGACAGCCATCTTCTTCTCGACGATTTCATGTTGGATTGCACAACCAAGAAGACGATGGGTTGCAATGGTCCATTTTGAAACAAACAAATTTTATTTATTGAAATCATTTTTAGTTATCTAACCGAAAGTCAACATTCTTTTCCTATTAAAGCTCATAAGCTCTTTGTTAAAACTTGCCCAAAGGTGTCCAAAAATTGGCAAACTGTTAAAAAAAGATAATGCAAACAAACCTCCAATTGCAAATGGCTGCTCAAGAATTGTTCCACCAAGAGGAATGCCATAAATTTTCCCACCTTCATATTTATCCCATCCTCCAACAATTATACCGGTTTGCAACATATTCTGCAAAATTATAAAGCATAAGAATATGAAAAGCTTAGCAAAATGGTATACCACAACAGCCAAATTCAGATATCTAGAAAGTACTAATCAATTAACAACTTTAAATAAAGAATTCAAACCTTGTTGCTGTAAGATAAAAGCCTAACAAGGTTTGCAGCAACTTTCACAGTAGCGGGTTGACCAAGCTGAATCCTGTTGAATTGCATAGATAAAATAGCATAAATTAAACTAACACCGATAAAGCGGAATTGGACTCCACATATCGTAAACACCACAAACATAAAGAAAACCTAATAGTGATCAAGATAGTTTGCTTTGTATATTTTGCACTTAAACATCGACATAATCTTTTTTGCTTAACATCAACTTACTTTAAAAAAACATATTTACAAGAAATCTACTAATACAAAGAAACAGCAAGTAATAAACTCACGTGTGCTGGTGAAGAAAGTATCTAACATAATCTGATACAATTTGAGAATCTGCAGCCTGAAAAACCAAGAAACAAGACAGCTGTTAACTTTACGTACGCCCCCATTAAAAATCTAGCTTTTACTCATTTACACAACAGGAACCAATATCCCTCTTTCCTTCAATATAGTGTATTTAGTTACACCAAATAATTTGTAAGTTCTTCACTTCATGATACACATTGTTCTTTTGAACCCCTAAAATTATCCAGGCTCTACGAAATATATACAACTTTGGTATTAAAACGTGTACAAATTGTGCTATGACACTATAAACCCATATAGTAAAGCGGATTCTGGGCTGTAAGACACTTCCTTACTTATAAAAGAAACACAAGAAGATGTGCGTCATAAAAGTTAATAACTTCTCATATTCACAACAATAGTTTAGCAAATAAGTAAGTAGAGACAATAAGACATTTAAATACATAGCATTCAACTTTTGGCGAAAAGAAAATCTTAATTTAACCACATACAAAGTTACAAACATATAAGAAACTACAAATAAGTGAACCATAAAACTAACAAGCAGCTCAATTACATGACAAGTACCATTAAACTAACTTCAATGACTAGATAGAAGCACTAATTTCAATGTATCCATGTCCATAAGGCATAAACCCTAGAAGCTAAACTCTTTTGTGTCTTTCTTTCGCAGTTTCACGATTTACACTTTCTTTTCAAATGCCTATACCTAAACTAATCCATGACCAAAAGCTTCTTATTAAACATTATTACACCTTCCTTAGTGCTCAACAATTAATTAAACTTCTGGCATAACACACACTAACAACAAAAACATAAACTTTAAACCACTCGACACATACCGATCCAGATCGACAGATGTAGACATTATCAGTCAGCTGCGTGATCTTATCACTCGCCCTGTTAGCCACGTATAACCCTAACACCAATCAACAATCATCAATTATCAAATCAATACACATCATATTAACAACTACTTAAACAAATTCATTATTATTATTATTATATTAAGGCTCAGGTCAAATTACCGGTGCTGGTACGCGAATCGGCGCCTAAAATCACGCCGCCGTTGTACGTCACTCCGATGATTGTTGTTCCCATGGAGTGTGGCGCGTTGACGTCAGCAGTAGCATCGTGATCCATCGTCTTCGTTGGTTCAACTGAATTTGAAAGCAGTGAAGAAAAAAGCCCTAATTTTTGCAGAGATTTGTTGCTGGTTATGTTCTGTTTATTATTGTTATTATTATTATAATTATCCTGACTTTCTTTCACAGCAAGTTATCGAAACCTTTTACTTATGGTGGGCTACTTGTTTAGTCCTTGTAGTAATAATAACTTGTTACATTAACTCATTAACCCCCAGTTTTAACATTTAACCACTCGAATTGTTACGGTTGTAAAATGATAATGAGGAAACACATAAATTATTAAATTCTTTAGGTAACCTAGTTCATGTGGTTGAGTTGGCTGAGGAAGGTTATGTAACACAAATATATCGGATATAACTGACTGTTGGTACTTCCTCTTAGTTGATTACACCTTCATCCCCACTAGGAGAACCACATCAAATAGATGAGGGCAAACCTTGCACTCTTGCTCGAAGTCCGTCTCCTAGGGCTGACCAACCACTACTAGCCCTGAACCAAAGGAGGTTATTGTTTAAGGTATCATTGATACTTTGAATGAACTAGCTGGAGCAGCCACTACTATTAATGGCACAACTGTTTCATGATATAACGCTAAATATATAGAATTCCTTTGTATAGTTTATATAATATTTTATTAGTTTTTGTTCGATTTTTATTAGAATTTGTATATTACTAACATATCTGAATAATGTAGGTTCCGGAGGTTGATCGTGGTTATGAAGAGCGAAAAACAAGCTAAAATGAGCTAAAACGGAGAACCGGAAGGATCAGAATCGAACTGGACCGAACTAGGATTGAATCGGACCGAACCGAACCGGCCCTCTATTTTTGCCGCCACGCTGCGCGGCCACAACACCTTTTCCTCATCGCGCGACGCGGCTATACCCAGTTTCCAGATTGTTCCACGTTTTTTTATCAGTTTTGGGCCTAGAAAACCTATATAAACACCTCTAAACTTAACCCTAAGCATACCCTGAAAGAGCCAGACGAATTTGGAGATTACCTGGGCTTAGGATTGCTCTTTTGGTGGGTTTGAAGGCTATGAATCATTCGGTGATGTGCTCCTCGATCAAGAACGAAGACTACGGGTTTTATCACCTATTTTCTTCCGTTTACATTATTTTTCACCATGATTTCTTTTAAGTTTGTTTTGTTTGATTTTATAATGATAGGCTAAACATTATAGACTACTTAGGCACGTAATGAACCTTTGTTGACGCTTGATATTGATTTGGGATTTATTTATCGTTATGTTTTATATGAACTAGTTAAAAGGTTTAATTATATTGAGTTGATGCATATGAATACTTAGGATTGTTTGATAAGTTTTATTATTTCATAGTTTGTAACACCCCGACCAAAGGCGGATTATACATCGGGGCGCCACATATTGCTTCATTACTCGCGACACTATTGGTGTCAATATTTATTAATACACATTTTATCGCGCACGCGCAGCGGGGAAAATAAAGAACATAAATCAAACATAAATCAATATATTATAAATTATAACATTCAAACAACATTAACTTGTCTTGATACATTTTAATTCTAGGTCCAAAAGTAAAAACG
The DNA here is from genome assembly GCF_021521415.1 of Bidens hawaiensis. Lineage (NCBI taxonomy): Eukaryota > Viridiplantae > Streptophyta > Magnoliopsida > Asterales > Asteraceae > Bidens > Bidens hawaiensis. The sequence continues at coordinate 43,567 of NW_027494400.1, read as the reverse complement.
TCCTACGTGTCCACAAGCTCCAAAACAGCTACTGCAAACCTGAACATGTGTTAAAATAAACGTCAAACACTTGCGTGTTGGTGAGAAATCAAGTTTAATAGATAATCATAGATAATCACAGTAAATCTGCGCGCAACACGTGTATGTCTAGAGTTTAACAAGGGTGTAATCAGATTGTGATCAAGCCTAAGATAGTTCATAGATCATAGTTCAATCCATGCTCCCAATTGAGCATAAAAATGAGAAAACATCTGTGCAAGTGTAAACAAAGAAAACCGTAAACGATAGGTCTCCCGTGTTCAACTAATGGTACCAACGGAACTGCGGAATAGGCCGAACAAAGCGGTTAATGATACACACATACAAATAAACAGCCAAGTAAACATCCTCAACACATGGGATACTGCGCGACTAAAGTTCAAAAACAAGTTTAAGACTCAAGTTTTGTATGAACACATGAACATCCCAAAGCATTTAAAATAAAAAGGGATTAGATACGAGATAACTCACTTGATAAACGATGCGGTGATAGATATGCAAGAATCAACTCTTAAACAAGCAAAGTTAACCTATAATTAAAGATTATTGTTTTAACGATTGGTTTTAAGTCTTGATTATAAGTTAGCATAATTAATAAGTAAATTATTATATATATTACCGGAAAAGCAGGAAGAACAAGGAGGAAGACGGAGGCAGAGAGGAAGACAGCAGAGAGAGCAAGGAGCAAGAAAGCAGGAGAGATTAAGTGTTTTGTGTGTGATGTGTTATGAAATATTATTATTATTTATAGAAAAACCCTAGGAGACACAATCCCTAGAAAAAGGGGAAAAGATCTTAAAAAGTAAAAGATTCCAAAAGCAAAAGATATGGAAAGATATGGCAGCTGCAGGGGGCAAGATAAAGCTGACAGGGAACAGTAACAGGCATGGGCGGATCAGATAAAGGTACTGGTCAAGCATGGCAAAAGCAGATCTCAAAAGATAATGTCAGTCACTTTTTCTGCCAACCAATGGGGTTGGTGCGCATGCTGCGCCGAAAGTAACTTTTCAGACAAAGCAGATTAGGTCAACAGCACAAAAGATAAGACAACACAAAAGCAAACGGCTAGATTTAAACAGAAGAAAACTCGAAGGATTCAGCGCGAGAAGGCTAAGGCGCGAAGGCAGACACAGAAGGTCAAGAGAGCGCGAGCGCGAAGGCAGACAGAACTATCCTTAACGCGTCGCGGAAAGAACTACATTTCTAAGCGCGCCGCGGGAAGAATCACATTTCTTAGCGCGCCGCGGGAGGAACTAAAATTCCTAGCGCGCCGCGGGAAGAACTATAATTCTTCGCGCGTCGAGGGATGAACTACGATTCTTAGCGCGCTGCGAGAACTACAATCCTTAGCGCGTCGCGGGAAGAACTACCGTTCTTAGCGCGCTGCGAGAAGAATTACAATTCCTAGCGCGCTGCGAGAAGAGTTCGTCTCGCGTATCGCTGAAACAGGTGGTCTTCACGCAGGATTCCTTGCGTGGAGCTGCGCAGACAACCTTAGGCGGGAAGGAACAAAGGACAAGCACAGAAGAAAAAGAGGGAAACAAGGCGGAAAGAGAGAAGGAAGAGGGACGGGACGGCGGAAAGAAAGAGAGAGAAAGAGGCGGGAAGGAAAATATATATTATTATTAAAAGTAAAAATATAAGTATAAATATTAATTAATAAAAGAGAGATCGGGTCAGAGAAACGGGTACCTGGGTCGGGTCGGATCGGGTCAGATGTCACAGTCTCCCCTACTTTAAGAAATTTCGTCCCGAAATTTATCTCGAAGTAGGTTGCGCAGAGAACAGGTGCGGGTACTTGATCTTCATTTGATCTTCCCTTTCCCATGTAAACTCGGCTCCGCGCTTGGACTCCCAGCGAACTTTCACGATAGGGATACGACTGCGCTTGGTTTGCTTAACCTCGCGATCCATAATCTCAACAGGCTTCTCAACGAAATGCATAGTTTCATCAACTTGAACTTCATCAAGTGGAATGTGAAGGTTCTCGTCAGCTAAACACTTCTTGAGATTGGATACATGGAACGTTGGATGCACATTACTGAGCGCGGGCGGCAGGTCAAGTCTGTAGGCAACTTTTCCCACACGCGCGAGAATCTTGAATGGACCAACATAACGAGGAGCAAGCTTACCCTTCTTCCCAAAGCGGACAACACCTTTCCAAGGCGACACTTTGAGGAGAACAAGATCACCAACTTGAAATTCGAGAGGCTTTCGCCTACGATCTGCGTAACTCTTCTGTCGGCTTCTGGCAGTCAGCAAATGATCACGGATCTTGGCGATTTTATCGGTTGTCTCTTGAACAAGTTCGGGTCCTGTGATTTGAGTTTCACCCACTTCGCTCCAACAAATCGGGGAGCGGCATTTACGACCGTAAAGTGCTTCAAATGGGGCCATACCGATACTGGAATGATAGCTGTTGTTATAAGAAAACTCGATCAAAGGCAGGTGTGAATCCCAATTACCTCCAAAATCAAGAACACAAGATCGGAGCATATCCTCAAGAGTTTGAATAGTTCGCTCAGACTGACCGTCAGTCTGAGGATGATATGCCGTACTCATGTCCAAGCGAGTTCCTAGCGCAGATTGGAGAGATTTCCAAAAGCGAGATATAAAACGGCCATCGCGATCGGATATGATGCTCAAAGGAGTACCATGGCGGCAGACAATTTCCTTGACATAAAGCTGCGCGAGATGCTCAACACGGTAGTTTTTCACGAATGGGCAGAAAGTGAGCAGATTTAGTCAATCGATCCACTATTACCCAAATGCTATCATGTTTGCTTGCTGTCAAAGGTAACTTGGTAATAAAGTCCATCGCTATACCTTCCCATTTCCACGTAGGAATTTCTGGTTGTTCGAGCAAACCAGATGGGCGTTGGTGTTCAGCTTTAACTTTAGAACAAGTCAGGCATCTAGCTACGAACACAGCAATATCCTTTTTCATGCCAGGCCACCAATAAGAAATGCGCAAATCCTTGTACATCTTATCAGCGCCAGGATGAATAGAATATCGAGATTTGTGCGCTTCACTCAGGATGTCAGCGCGAAGATTCTCATCAAAGGGAATCCAGATGCGATTGAGATAGCAGAGAATTCCACTCAGATTAGGGACAAAGAGTGCTTCCGCGCCACACGCTAACTCGGCGCGAAGGTTGCCATTACTGATGGATGCGCTGCGCGTCACGAATACGCGATTCAAGGTTGCTTTGAATCGGCGCGAAGTGAAGCTGGGTGCGCGGCAAGATACAGTTAAGTTGGCAGGGTTTTCGGCTGAGCGCATCGGCTACCACATTAGCCTTACCAGGATGATACCGGATCTCACAATCGTAATCGCTGATGAGTTCGTTCCATCGGCGTTGCCTCATGTTAAGTTCCTTTTGATCAAAGATATGCTGAAGGCTTTTATGGTCAGTGTAGAGGATACACTTAGTACCATAAAGGTAGTGTCTCCAGATCTTCAAGGCAAAAACAACTGCACCAAGCTCGAGGTCGTGAGTTGTATAATTCTTTTCATGAACCTTGAGTTGCCTTGATGCGTAAGCGATAACCTTGCCTCGTTGCATAAGAACACAACCGAGACCTTGGTTGGATGCATCGCAATACACGACAAAATCATCATTACCCTCAGGTAGCGCAAGAACAGGAGCTTCACACAACAAACGCTTGAGCGTCAGAAAGGCTTCTTCTTGCTTCGAGCCCCAAATATATGGTTTACCTTTGTGCGTAAGAGCTGTTAAAGGCAAAGCGATCTTTGAGAAGTTCGAAATGAAACGCCGGTAATAACCAGCTAAGCCCAGAAAGGAACGGATCTCAGAAGGAGAGGATGGCGTAATCCAGTTCTTGATTGCTTCAATCTTGGATGGGTCGACATGAATACCCATCTTGTTTACAACATGACCAAGAAACTGTACTTCATCAGACCAAAATTCACACTTGGAAAGCTTAGCATAGAGTTGCTCGGCTCTAAGCTTTTGCAATACCAATCGGAGATGTTGCTCATGCTCGGCCTTGGTCTTAGAATACACCAGAACATCATCGATAAACACGATCACGAATTTATCCAAGAAAGGCCTACACACCCGATTCATAAGATCCATGAAAACGGCGGGTGCGTTGGTTAGACCGAAGGACATGACCAAGAATTCAAAATGGCCATAACGAGTTCGAAAAGCAGTCTTCGGAACATCTTCATCGCGGATACGCAACTGATGATAGCCAGAGCGGAGATCAATCTTCGAGAAACAAGAGGCACCTTGGAGTTGATCAAAGAGGTCGTCAATACGCGGTAAGGGATACCGGTTCTTAATGGTGAGTTTGTTCAACTCGCGGTAATCAATACACATGCGAAACGATCCATCTTTCTTTTTAACGAACAACACCGGAGCACCCCAGGGCGAAGAGCTAGGGCGAATGAATCCTTTAGCAGTCAACTCTTGAAGTTGGCTGGCCAATTCTTGCATCTCAGCGGGTGCAAGACGATAAGGAGATTTAGCAACGGGGGAAGCACCAGGGACAAGATCAACACGAAACTCGACTTCACGAGCGGGAGGGATACCAGGAAGATCATCAGGAAAAACTTCAGGGAAATCACGCACAACAGGGATATCGCGAAGCTTCTTTCCTTCATCGGGTTTAACCACATGGGCTAGAAATGCAATACACTTCTTCCGCATGAGTCTTTGGGCTTCGGCGCAAGACATAAGCTTAAGACCACTGGAGGGTTTTTCGCCGTAAATATGAAGATCACCATTTTCTCGAGGTATGCGAATCAATTTCTTGGCGCAAATAACTTCGGCGCGATGCTTCGAGAGCCAGTCCATACCAATAATAACATCAAAGCTTCCAAGAGGCATAGGGATGAGGTCAATTAGAAAATCGTTTTCGTTAAGGTTCAGCGTGCAATCTTTAATCACAGCGTTTATTAAAATAGTTTCGCCATTAGCCAATTCAACTGAAAAATCTTCTTTTTAAGTTATCGCGCGGTCGCGCAAGCTTCCGCTCAAAGGCGCGAGAGATAAAACTTCGATCGGCGCCAGTATCAAAAAGCATAGATGCATAAAATCCATTAAGCAAAAATGTACCATTAACTACGTCGTTATTCGCCTGCGCTTGGTGCGCGGTTATGTTAAAAGCTCGGCCACGCGTCACTTGGTTCGAAATTTGGTTCACCGGATTCGCTTGAGTAATCTGAACTTGTAGCCTTGGGCACGCGTTCCGGAAATGACTTGGATCACCGCAGTTAAAGCACGATCTGGGTCGTGGGTTTTGGTAAGTTGGCTGTGGGTTCTGCGGGTAGGCTGGTGGTGTTGGCGCAATCGGATTGGAGGGAGGGGTTCTACAGTACTCAACGGAGTGACCTACGCGGCCACATCGGTTACATTGTCGACACGGGACTCGAGGTGGGTGATGAAGTCTACAGGTTGGGCAAAAGGGTTGGTTTCCTGTGTAAGGCTTCTTAGTTGGCGGGGCAGTAAGTGCTGGATTGGTTAAGGCATAGTTGTGGACTACAGGAGGTGCTGGGTAGGTTGACAGTGGGTTAGGCGCGTAAACTGGAGGTTGGTAAATGGGTTGTTGGGTAATGGGCGGGTTGGTAAGCGCATAGGCTTGTCTGCGCCTACATTTCTGGTTATGGTTTGAGGGTTCTGGTTTGGTTTCTGTTGGTTCAGGGACAGTCTTGGGTTTGGTCTTCTCAGTTCCCCGCAGGAACAGGGTTCCTGCTCTGACATGGTTGTCGCTGAGCACAGCGGCCAATTCGATGGCGTCAGAGAGGGTAACTGGGTTTCTGGCCCATACAGAATCTTGAATTTCCATGGGGAGACCCCCAAGGAATTTCTCTATGGCTCGGCGGGAAGGGGTAACAAGGTGAGGGACCAGTAAGCTTAGCTCGTGGAAGCGCGTCGCGTACTCGCGCGCTTCACCGCTGTATTGCTTCAAGTTCCAGAATTCTTCCTCCAGGCGCTTAACTTCGTTGGGAGGGCAGAATTCTCGCGTAAGAATTTCCTTGAATTCCTCCCATGTCATGCTAGAAGCAGCCTCTGCGCCACGCGCATGAGCTACTCCATTCCACCATGTAAGCGCTCTGGATTCCAGGACACTGGAAGCATATAGGGTTCGTCTGTCTGAGGGGCATTGGGTGTGGAGGAAAGTGTTTTCGATTTTCTCAAGCCACTGGAGCATTACGGTGGCTCCTTCAAGACCTGTGAACTTTGGAGGGTTACCCGCGTTAAAGGATTTAATGTTATAACTCGAGGTATTGTTTTGGCTCAAGGCTTGGGCTATCGCGGCGGCCATTTCCTGGGAACGTTGCTGTCTACGCATGCGCGAGGCTTCTCTTCTCTGAAATCGGCGAGATAGCGGAGGCATTCTATAAAAGTTTTAAATTTTAATTAATATCTTGGTTTTAGCGCAAAGTTTTAATCTTATAAAGCTTGGTTTCACGGAGTTAGATACTATCAAAAGTTAAAGTAAAATAAATGATCCTAAATGCAGACTTAATAAAGGTAACAAATTCGAATCAAGAATCGACAATTCATGTATCACCATGACTTTTCAATCCTCAATATAAAACATACAAGAAAATGAGTATTGGAGGTTGACAATTCATGTATCACCATGACTTTTCAAGTCTCCAACCTCAGAACATAATCGTAAATGGAAATTGAAAATCAACTATTCATGTATCACCATGACTTTTCGGATCTTCAAATCCCAACAAACGAATATGTAAGTAAAATCAATAAAAATCGAAATTCAACAAAAATCGAAATATCGCGAAATAGAACATAAAATTTATATACTGCGCAAGTGCGAGCATATTCATAAATAACGAGTAATTAACAATAAGCGCGCAAACATGAGATTTCTCTCATGCGCGAGAAGGGACTCTTAGGTATTCTAGGCCGTTACGTCTAACCACCTATCCTAAAGTCAACGAGCTCTGATACCAATCTGTAACACCCCGACCAAAGGCGGATTATACATCGGGGCGCCACATATTGCTTCATTACTCGCGACACTATTGGTGTCAATATTTATTAATACACATTTTATCGCGCACGCGCAGCGGGGAAAATAAAGAACATAAATCAAACATAAATCAATATATTATAAATTATAACATTCAAACAACATTAACTTGTCTTGATACATTTTAATTCTAGGTCCAAAAGTAAAAACGTCCTACGTGTCCACAAGCTCCAAAACAGCTACTGCAAACCTGAACATGTGTTAAAATAAACGTCAAACACTTGCGTGTTGGTGAGAAATCAAGTTTAATAGATAATCATAGATAATCACAGTAAATCTGCGCGCAACACGTGTATGTCTAGAGTTTAACAAGGGTGTAATCAGATTGTGATCAAGCCTAAGATAGTTCATAGATCATAGTTCAATCCATGCTCCCAATTGAGCATAAAAACGAGAAAACATCTGTGCAAGTGTAAACAAAGAAAACCGTAAACGATAGGTCTCCCGTGTTCAACTAATGGTACCAACGGAACTGCGGAATAGGCCGAACAAAGCGGTTAATGATACACACATACAAATAAACAGCCAAGTAAACATCCTCAACACATGGGATACTGCGCGACTAAAGTTCAAAAACAAGTTTAAGACTCAAGTTTTGTATGAACACATGAACATCCCAAAGCATTTAAAATAAAAAGGGATTAGATACGAGATAACTCACTTGATAAACGATGCGGTGATAGATATGCAAGAATCAACTCTTAAACAAGCAAAGTTAACCTATAATTAAAGATTATTGTTTTAACGATTGGTTTTAAGTCTTGATTATAAGTTAGCATAATTAATAAGTAAATTATTATATATATTACCGGAAAAGCAGGAAGAACAAGGAGGAAGACGGAGGCAGAGAGGAAGACAGCAGAGAGAGCAAGGAGCAAGAAAGCAGGAGAGATTAAGTGTTTTGTGTGTGATGTGTTATGAAATATTATTATTATTTATAGAAAAACCCTAGGAGACACAATCCCTAGAAAAAGGGGAAAAGATCTTAAAAAGTAAAAGATTCCAAAAGCAAAAGATATGGAAAGATATGGCAGCTGCAGGGGGCAAGATAAAGCTGACAGGGAACAGTAACAGGCATGGGCGGATCAGATAAAGGTACTGGTCAAGCATGGCAAAAGCAGATCTCAAAAGATAATGTCAGTCACTTTTTCTGCCAACCAATGGGGTTGGTGCGCATGCTGCGCCGAAAGTAACTTTTCAGACAGCAGATTAGGTCAACAGCACAAAAGATAAGACAACACAAAAGCAAACGGCTAGATTTAAACAGAAGAAAACTCGAAGGATTCAGCGCGAGAAGGCTAAGGCGCGAAGGCAGACACAGAAGGTCAAGAGAGCGCGAGCGCGAAGGCAGACAGAACTATCCTTAACGCGTCGCGGAAAGAACTACATTTCTAAGCGCGCCGCGGGAAGAATCACATTTCTTAGCGCGCCGCGGGAGGAACTAAAATTCCTAGCGCGCCGCGGGAAGAACTATAATTCTTCGCGCGTCGAGGGATGAACTACGATTCTTAGCGCGCTGCGAGAACTACAATCCTTAGCGCGTCGCGGGAAGAACTACCGTTCTTAGCGCGCTGCGAGAAGAATTACAATTCCTAGCGCGCTGCGAGAAGAGTTCGTCTCGCGTATCGCTGAAACAGGTGGTCTTCACGCAGGATTCCTTGCGTGGAGCTGCGCAGACAACCTTAGGCGGGAAGGAACAAAGGACAAGCACAGAAGAAAAAGAGGGAAACAAGGCGGAAAGAGAGAAGGAAGAGGGACGGGACGGCGGAAAGAAAGAGAGAGAAAGAGGCGGGAAGGAAAATATATATTATTATTAAAAGTAAAAATATAAGTATAAATATTAATTAATAAAAGAGAGATCGGGTCAGAGAAACGGGTACCTGGGTCGGGTCGGATCGGGTCAGATGTCACATAGTTGCCTTGGTTATTGTTTGTCATTCGATAGGTTGCTATTAGGTCATCTACTTTGTGTGTTTTGACTATTTTATGATTGATTTGCAAAAAGATCATAGGAATAATATTATTTAATCAAATAAACCTAAGTGTGCTGCTAAGCTAAATAGCTGTAAGGTGCTAAGTTATTGATAAGTCTTTGTTGATCAAGCTTGCTAGATTTAGTTCTATGTAAGGAGTCCGTCTAGGTTTGATTGGTTAATTTTGTCTATCTAGTCAATTAAATATATTAAACTGCCTTTGATTTTCGTGCTATAAGGTAGAATTTCGTATAAATGAACTAGTTCATAATTAATTAGGTACCGTAAGAAAACTTGATTCTTAAAACTGGTGTGCGTTAAAACTTATTAGAAACCCATTGGTGTCTTCTTGAAAATGGTCAGGGGTCCTGTTCGGGTTTTCTTTTAAGCGTCTATTTACGATCCCAGTTCCATAACTAAATATTTTCCTGGTTAATTGACAACTGAAAGTTAGAGGATTTTAGCCCAGGTAGTTCTTCATTATCATTTGATTAAAATCAACAAATTTGTCTTTCGTTTAATTTACTTGTTTTCTTAAATTAGTTTACAAACTAGTTTAGTTTTAGTATTTTAAACAGAACCCCCCTTAAACAAATATAAACAAATAAGTCGTGTCTGTAGTTGAGTCTAATTAGCTAGTTTGCATAATTTAAAAAGTCTCGTGGGTTTGATATCCGGACTTACTTAGCTGTACTAGAGTCGACCGGTTCACTTGCCGGTTAGTAGTTTTAATTAAGTTAAGAGTCTAGAATTATTACTTAGTGTCTAGATTAGCGTAAATTTATTTTATAATTTTATAACTACTTTTAGTACATCATTTCTATAAGGACAATATAGTTTTATAGCCAAGACTCCACCAATGGCAACAACTGATGATGTTATGGTAACATATGAAATAGTTGGAAGCTGGTTCCCAAACATAATTTTGATAATCTTACAAATGCAACTGCTAGTGGTAGGGATGCACATATTCCATTAAGTTGGATGATGCTTCAAATTACCAAGGATTGACAGATAAAGATAATAAGTTGAGTGCTAAGGTCTTGAATCTTAAGAAGATCATCACCTACATGCCTAAAGCTCAAGTCCAACGGCCCTTTGATCAAACCCATATGTTGGCCTCTCTCAAGAGTGAATTTTGTAACTCAATAAACACCATAGTCATTCAATTAAAGTCACCAAGAGCATGGTTGGGATTGAGTTTGAAAAATGCTTATGGACGTATTGGCTTTTTCAAAAAGCTATTTTGAAAAGCCAGGATTTAAGGCTTTTGGAAACTGATTTTTAACCCTTTCAAAAAGCTAAAATAAGAAAGATTTTTGTGATTGTCAAACACATTTTAATTTATTTGTTTTCTAAAAACACCAATAAGCCAATAAGTATTTTTTAAACTCAATCCCAAACATGCTCCAATTACATAAAGCTAAACGATTCCTAAGGCCTAAACCATCTCATTTCGTGGGAATGGAGAGCTAAAAGACATTTTTCTTAGAGCTATTGAGCTTTATCATGGACAGGACCAACATCCTTATCAGCTAAAACAAAACATCCATTTTACCATGCTTCCAAATTCTCTTGATCATCTGGCTAGTACGTTCAAGAAACGCATGCTAGTTCAAAAAACCAGCTTGCACACTTGATAGGCATCCCTCCTCCTGCTCCATGGTTTCCACCCCATGGTGATACCAAAAAAAATGAGAATGCCATGAATGATGCTCATAGAGCTGTCGAAACACCACTGCATGAAACTGTTGATATAGAAACTACAAAAGTTGCAGCAAAAAAGTTGGAATCAAAAGTATTTTAAAGAAAAACACTGAGTCCAAAGAAAAGGAAATAGTTAGAGAGAAGTTTGAAAAGCCTAATGAGATTGGACCCTCAAATCTAAAGAAAAAGAGGACTATGAAATCAAAGGCTAGTGTTAAAAGACTGTTACGGTAACTGTTGAAACCACAACTATTAACCAAAAAGGGCAAATCAATTGTTATTACTTATTAGTGACATAGTTGTTCCTGAGCAAACAACTGCTCCACCGTCTGCTAAGGAAACACCATTTGTTGTTAACCACATTCAAATAGCTCTTGTCCCAACAACACCAGCTTTTCGGACATGTAACAACCCAGCAAACTGTCGCGCCATAATATTGTCGGCTATGGTCAAGACGAATCACCTTCGCCTCACGAGTTTACTTTTGGTTGCCCAGCTGGAGACTTTCCAAGAGGTCACCCATTCTGATACTACTCCCACCTGAGCGCACTTAACTGTGTAGTTGTCCTCTTATCCACTAACATTAAGCGCCTGAAATGAGTTATAACAAGGAAGGTATCCACCTCCTTATAAAGAAGGTTTCGTTCTCCTCCCCAACTGATGTGGGATGTTACAATCCATCCCCTTAGGATCCAGCGTCCTCGCGGGACCTAACACCACTGATCCGACGCTGGCTCTGATACCACTTGTAACAACCCAGATAATTGCCGCACCATAGTATTGTCCACTTTGGCCGGGACGAACCACCATCACCTCACGGATTTGCTTTTAGTTGGCCAGGTGGAAACTTCCCAAGAGGTCACATGTCCTAATACTACTCCACCTGAGTACGCTTAATTATGAAGTTATCTTCTCATTCAATACCATTAAGCACCCAAAAAGCGTTATAATAAGAAACGTATCAACCTCCTTATAGAAAAGGTTTTGTTCCCCTCCCCAATCAATGTGGGATGTTACAAGACAACAACAGGTGATATACCAACCATACCAGTTGCTTTTGTTCTAACAACTGTGGGGAAAAAGAAGATAGGTCTTATTCTATACAAAAAAAGAAAAAGAAAAATGATTATTCGAGGAGAACTACGAAAGGTTAAAAAGATGGAGCAAAGTGCATATAAAGACCTAATCCTCCAATTAAACAAGCATATGCAAAGAAACCCAAAAATGTTGAGAAATACATCAAGTTGAAGGAAGCAGAGACAAATAAACAGGGCATAAGTGCTAAGTAAAGACTAATAATGATACTGCTCAAATTCTTTTTAATGAACTACGAAAGGTTAAAAAGATGGAGCAAAGTGCATATAAAAAATGTCAAGAACTATCAAAGATAACAAAAATCAAAGACCTAAAACTGAGACAAGCTGTCAAAAATGATGTTTTAGATTTGATTAAGGCCTCAACAAATACAAATTTTATGCTAAAAATTTAAAAATTGGACCTCCAAAGATATTGAAGCTGAGCTCATAAGAATAACAAAAATGAAAAAGATCCAAGCAGGAGTGTTTAAAAGCGGATATCCAGAATTCATATATTTGAATCCCGGATGTCCGGATTTAAAAAAAAAAATTACAAAAAAAATCTAAATAAGTTAAAAAATATTTCGAATATCTGAGAATTATATGAAATATTTGAAATATCCAAAACATATCCGAAAAATTATCCTATATATAAAAAATTTATCCGAAATATCCGTAAAATTATCCGAAATATTTGAAACTTTATCCAAAATATACTCAAATTATCCATAATTTATAAATAGTATTTATTATTTAATAATTAAAAAAATATTACGTATAATTCGGATATCCGAATATCCAAAAATTTTCAAATTACTATCCGAATCCGAATGATATCCGAGATTCGGATATCCGAATTTTCCGATAATTCTGATTTCCGAATATTTCGGACACGAATTCGGATTTTTTGAACACCCGAGATCCAACCATTATGCCTACGCCACCTAATTGGGAAAAACAAGGCAAATCTGTGGTTGTGGATGATGGAAAGGAGACTCAATAATAATGAAGATGGAAATGATAATGTCAATTTGGCTTCTAAGAGTCAAATGGTAAGATGGATTGATAAGAAATAGGAATCCGTTGGATGTAAGAAAATGCAGCTTGAAAATGTACATCTTTGTCAGGACACACTATAAATATCCCTAAAAAGACTGCTCGCAAAAGTCTATAAAGAAAACTATTGCTACATAACAATCAATATAGTTGTTTTAAGGAAAGAGGCTACTTAGCTAGAATAATAAAAAAAAGGGTCAACTAAAGAAGAAGTATAAAAGAGTATATACAATATATAATAGAACATGCTTCAAGGCAATCGTTAAAGTTTGAGACCAACTTGCTAAACTTACACATCTTCTTCCTAAAATTATACTCCAAGTTCTCAGAGTGCAAGTCATGACTCATAAATACCAAATATTATCAAATGAAAAAGTAACAAAGTTGCATCCACTATTACTATTGAACGGCAACATGGCGAGTTTAAAAGGTTGACTCTTGGAGAACAAAATGATATTTTGGAACTACCTTGTAAAAGGAAGAAAACGACACTTTAGCTCTTAACATTTAGTTTCAACTCAAAGGACAAATTAAGGAAAGGTTTAGAAGGAGATTGCTAAACCTGAAAAGAACTAATGAGCCAAAGAACAAACAGTTGATCCTAAAATAAGTTGTTATGTACTAAAATAAATAATAAGTGTTAAAAGAACGACACCCCTTGTAAAACAGTTGATGCAAAAAATAAATAAATAAAATAAAGAAAGAAAAGAACTCCTAATTACAACAAACAACTAAAAATTGAGGAACTACTAATTAAGATACAAGAATTGTTATGTATTAAAAAACTTATATACATCGTATAACTTGTTCTCATTGAATTAGTATTTTAGTTTATTTACTTTGTAATTAGTTGTTCGTTGTAACAACAGACTTTGTAAGATGACAAGTTGTTTTATAACAATTGAGAATCAAGTTTGTTAATCAAGTAGATGCCTTTTTCATACTATAGCTCATTAGTAGTCTACCCATTATATAATAGATTACGAGAGTCTCATGATTTATCAGCTGTTCTTGTATAAACTGAATAGATCTTCTTATACTTAGAAGATGAGCGAAGGTTGAGGGGGCATAACTTTATGCAATTTCCTCTTATGAAATCCATGATGAATGCTTTACTTTTTATTCATATCCTTTATTGATTTACTTATTCCACCGCAATGATCATTTCATGCACAATTGAATTTGACATTTTGTTAATTCTAGTTACTAAAAGTTAGAACAATTAGTATGCCATTGTTTTGTAACATTCGTTAATTTATAACATTCGTTAGAACAATTGAATTTGTAACATGTTCCGCCACCTTTGGTCGGGGTGTGACAAAACTTATATAGGTTATAAAATTGTATCAAATTTGTCAGTTTTGACATGTACTTGTTTCCATAAACACTAATGTCACCCTATAATTTTTCATGACCTCTTTATTTTTGTTGTAGGTAAGTCTTTCAAAGAAACAAGTTTACCCACAATCTAGTCACAGAGTCACCGTCTACAATGAATGAACACACGTTACATCAATTAATGTATCTAAATATTTGCATGAAGATGCACAAAATGAAAAAGGTAATTTTGTATGAGCTAAACTGGGCCAGGTTGGAATGGCCCATAACGCTTTACTCTTCAAGAATTATTCAATTCTTTACAATAATTAGCTTGGCAAATATTTTTAGAAAGTTAAATATTATAGTTATCTTCTATTGAAACTCGTACAGTATACGAGTCTCTATCTAGTAGAAAGATAAAAAAATTGTGAAGCATTAAGTTTCATAATATAATATTATAAAATCATAAAAATATGTTAAGTTATCAAATGGAAAAACATTATTATGTATTTTAAGGATTGCAAAATTTGAAAATATTACAAAATTAAAAAAAAATCATTTATATATTTAGTTGTTAATTGAAAAATCAAAAGAAAAGTGAAACTCATAACAAACTTTAAGCCATTTGTAAACGGTTCCAGACATGAATATTATGTGACAAGAAACTCAATTTCTTGTGGATAACAAGACACCATTTTAGTTGAAAACATGTTCACGTGTTTACGGTGTTTGAGATAGTGCTTATTTGAGGTGGGCAAATAAACCGGTTAACCGAACCGACCTAAAAACTGAACCGAAACCGAACTGCTTTGAAACCGATTATGTAGAAACCGGTTTGGATTCAATTGAAAACGTAGGTTTGGAACCGGTTTGTAGTTTTCTCCACCAAAACCGGTTCCAAACCGGTTAACCGAACCGAAACCGGCCAAAACCAGGTAAAACCCGAAACCGAAACCGATCAAACCTGAAACGAAACCCATCGTACCATGATAGGAAAACGGTTTTAACCCGAAACCGATCATAAACCGGTTTTGATTTTTGTTAACCAAACCAAACCAAACCGGTTTTGAGTTTTAAACCGGTTTGTGCACCTCTAGTGCTTATTGCCTTTATTATTTCATAAAATATATCTTCGTGTACATTAAAAAAATATATACTTTTCTATTTTAAAGAAAGCAGGCGACAATGACAACGTAAAACTGCGATGATAAATTCCGTATAAAGAAGTGTATAAAGTTTGGACGGTTTCGTTTTTATATATCGAAGCAAATTAAATAAGCAAAATATAAAATCATGACCTACCAAAATGCGTGTGTGTGTGATATATTTTATTTTGTATTCACAATTGTTTTGTTAAAAAATATGCATATATGAACAATTTCTTATTAAAAGTTTTAGCAATTCGTGATGTGAACATATCAAAACAAGAAGTTACAAAATATTCTAGAAATATTTATAACTTGTTGCAACATGATATATTTGAAACACAAATACGAAATAAACTTCGTTTCATTTTTTATAACTTAATTTTATAAAATTATAATTCGTATATTCCTAGCATTTGTAATATTAAAATACTATATAAAAAAGCATGTATTCGTCAATTATACTTTTAATAATAAATACATGCATGTACACTATATACACTAATAAAAAAAAACAGTACACAAATAAATAAATGATTTAGTGACTTAAGGTCTTTTAAAATGGGTAAAATAGACCATCACCTCAATAGCCAATGTGTGTATAAATATAAGTTGTATCTTTATCATAATTTTGTCCCTTCTTTAAGAGATTCACGTTTACTAGACAAACTAAAATCTCAAAGATACATCAAACAATGGTGAGACTCATGGCTCATTTGTTGGTATCGTGTTTAATCTTTCTCGTTTTGTTGGTTTCTTGTCAGTGTAAGTTTTTTATTTATTAATTATTTTTTATCAATTGAAGACACCTCAGACTATTTCAACTTTTCAAGTAAAATTCAATTTTGAATATTTTTTTAGATATACTCATCCAAGTTACTAAGAACAATAAAATAAATAATTTATAGTTGATGGAGTTAAACAAACATGTATGATCTTATATGAATATATACAACTTTAGCTTTACTTTATCTTTCCTTTATACGATTTAGACTGTTTTATATATTTTTACTAATCAATTCCTACAAATCAATAAATTATCACGTCACATTGTTTGATAAAATGTGATCTACAAAAAAGAAAAATATTAAATCTCGTCCTACTTGACAGAGGAAGAAAGCAATAGGCCTCCTGCATTTTAGAGAGAAGACGGGGTCAACAAAAATTATACATTTATGAAATTTTACTTGATCAAAGCTTTTCAACTAATTCATCAATTGCACTTCATTTTTTTTCAAACACAAGTTATAATTCTGAGAGATTGTTTTTATGCCTTTTAAATGTAAAGGGATTTCAAATTTCATGAAGCTACAATATTTGCTTTATTTTTCTAGCATTATGTATTAGTCTAAGTATTTTTCAAGTCATGCTTTTATAACACCCTAATCAGCATCTAACATTTTTGGATTTATAGGTGAAAAGATGAAGTTAGTAACATCATATCCTTTGCTGTATCACCACCAAAAAGCTGTGATCCTGTACAGTGTGTTAAAACGAAAGATGATACACAACTTTGTTGTTGTTGTGACCAGTGGTCATGGGAAATGGTGTAGCTTAAGTGAAAAAATATGTGCAAAGAAATGTGAGAATTATATTAAACCTAATTGATATCATTATGGGATAATTATATAATAAAGAAAGTAATATATATATATATATATGGGTTAGGTTATAATAGGAAGTATAGTTTTTGTAGGAAGGATAAGAAGTAATCTTGTCCATTGATTTTAAACATGAAGGATTGAGATTAGTTTAGGTAGAAACCATGTGAGAAAATAAGGGAAATGGTATAAAAGGAATACCACATTTGTTGACATTCTCTCCACATGCAAGGCACATGCCAAATTCCCCCATCATTTTTAAACGTCCATAACTTTTTTTACGACGTTTTTATTGAAAAACAAATTCAACGTACTAACGAGTGTCTTTTTATCTTTTATATGAGTATCATATTGTTTTATAAAAATTGAAAAAAAATAAGTGGGTTTTTACAAATTGTGTTTTACCAAAATTGTGTTTTATAAAATTGTGTTATACAATAGTATTTTTTATTGTGTTTTTTTTCATTGTGTTTTTTACATTGTATCATACAATTGTGTTTTTTATTGTGTTTTTATCATTGTGTTTTTGTTTATAGTGTTTTTCTATTGTGTTTTTTACGTTGTGTTTTTCATAGTGTTTTCCATTGTGTTTTTTCAAACTTTTCCGGCGAGGTGGTGGCGGTGGGCGGTGGAGTGGTGGTGGTTGTAGGAGATAAGTGAAGATGTAATTGGGTTTTATGTAAATGGGTTTTTGAAATTAATATAAGTGGATTTTGAGATTAAAGTAAGTGGGTTTGATATTAAAGCGTTAGACTAAAATACTCTCCTTCCTAGCCTTCTTAGGAAAATCAAACTTCTTATTTGAACATAACCCATATATATATATATATATATAATTATGTGTTATACATGCAATTTAGTTCATCTTAAAACATCTATGTATCCGTTTAAAAAATAAACATGCGCGTTAAATAAATATATGCTGCAAATATTATTTATATTGTTTTTAATGGCATGAATATACGGCACACATTATTAACATATATATTTAACAAGTTTGGTTCCGCAAGTGACTTATTGGGTCACTTGGCGGCACAGTATTGATTGGTATTTTTTTTAATTCAGTTACCATAATAAATGTATTGGTCGGTGAATTTTTTTTAGTTCAGTTGCCATAATAAACGTAATGGAAAACGACTAAACGTCAATTTTTTTTGTTTTATTTCTCAGACTATGACAAATCTAAAAGGAACCAACCGATTTCGCACAGACTCACAACCTTATTTAAAGCCCATGACCGACAACGCTACCAAGCGACCCCCCCCCCAAAAAAAAATTTGGTCGTTGGTCCACCTCAAGTTTTATATTTTTTCGTTCCGGTACCGTAAGGTACGAAATAAAAACTGATCGAATTCGTGTAAAGTTACCGCTTCAATGCTCGGGACCGACAACGCTTGGATTTTAACCCTCAAATTTTCCAACGGTGTCTATATCGTAACGAAAGCAGCTGGTACTGACCGAATTCGTGTCGACTCATAGTCGTAACGCTCGGGTGTTACCAACATCCGGGTTTCAACGCCGGGGTTTTGCCATCTGCCCTACCAGGTAGAAAGACTCGCAAACATGATGTTTAATTTCCCAATTTGCATACATGATTAAATACTGAAAATTAAATTACATCGAAATAGAAGGCAAGCGGGTAACAAGCTGCGCCGCTATCCCCTTTGAATTTGCAAAACCTAATATTTTAAAAACTACATTTGCGGATCTTGGAGTCATAACATTACTATGCATGACCCGTTGAACATGGGTAAGTAGCTTCACAGCTTCAGGCACGAGGAAACCAAAAGTGTCAAAAGCAAAAGGAATAAACACACTTTGGTTGTCAAGACACGCCTTCTCATGTTTGGTCACTTTCCCTGAAGCAGCTTTCAAAGCAGCTTGATCGGCTGTGAAACCACTATTCCCTAAGCCCACTAGAGGAGAAACCCCTGTTAAATCCACACAAGCATGTTTTCCTCCTATCCATCCAAACACCAAAATGTCAGTCGGTCGAAGAGATGATCTTCCCTCCGACGGGTCAGTCAGGAAATTCACATGTGCTTCTTTCTTAACAGAAATTCTGGCCCGCCTGAATATGTCAAAGAGCACATCCCTAACCAGATCGTGTCGGTACTTGAACCCCGGGAGCTATTTACAATGCACCGCATGCTCCCCATATGAGTCTACACACGGCTTACGATAAACATGACATATCTCATCAACCGGGAATAGAGGAATCATGAGGCGATACTTAAGGATAGTACGATACTCCGCTGGAGACATATGCTGGCCTAACGCATCTATAGGGATAGCAAGAAGAAAATCTTGAGCATGTGGTGCTCGTAGACACTCAAAAATGACCTTTTGTCTACTTGTCATGTCAAAGTTTGACTCCATATCGTGAACAATTTTACTAAAAAGAGCACTTGCCAATGGCATGAAGTTGCTCAAGTATTGTGGTGTTTAACTTCCCAATCATGCAAAGTTCCTTCGATTTGTGCATTTCGTATGCAAGACTTGGTGGATCTTCTTCATAAACACTTAGCGGCTTCCACAGAAAGTCTAAATCTTTTCACGTGATGTGCTTGATAACTATTTGATGTCTTTGGTAGAAGCAGAATGATAGAGTGCATAATGGGAACACGGGTTCTCCCGCATAATGTGTTTAAAGAAGTCAAAGCTATTGGTTACTTGTGAGTTAAATCTCGTGTAACACCCCGGCTTAAGCGAAAGTGCCTGAGAGTGATGTACAGATTGCTCAGAACACATGTGACACTATTAAGTGATAATATTTTCATTAATTGATTTAAACATCATATACACAAGTTTTTAACAAAGAATTACAATAATACAACTATACAAATTGTCCGTTTGTTTAAATAACCTAAGTCTAGTGTTTTCTCCAAGTATCATTCTCTAATGTTTGTATCTGTAGCATGTGTATAAAATAATGTCAACTATATAAATAGCTGGTGAGTTCACACAGTTTGATATGATACATAAAAATCATACAATTCCATGAAACTTGTGAAAAGCGCAAATAAGGGTTCTTTACACTCGAATCAATGGTCCTGAGTGTAAAGAATAAACGAAGGTCATTTCCAGTTGGGGCAACCAACGTACTCGGATAAAGAGGCCCTTTTCCACTCGAAACAAATGGTCCTGAGTACAAAGGGGGGCGTATGATCATACTTATTAAGGCAACAACTTGAAATTGAAATCAGCGCAAGTAAGCAAGTAAACACACTAGTCCATGTAACGAATTGTAGTTTGTAAGCGAAATTGTAAATGCTTGAAGTTTGTAGAATACAGTACCATCCTAGTCTAGAGCAGTACTTCTCTTATGGGCTCGAGGCAAGACAAATAGCCCGCTTCGCTTCCTCAATTGCGCTACCCCCAAAGGTAATAAAAGAGTAAAAAGGGGGGGGGGGTTGAGAAACTCACCTTTGCAATAGATGATGAACGCGGAAAACAAAAAAGAAATCTGGAAATGCGTCAAAGGAACCGAAACAAACGATCCACAAGAACTATAAATAAAACAATAAATACGAAATTCAAAAACTAATTTAACGGGATTATTAAAGTTAATTATTGTTTAATTTTATTGGGTATATATATTATTTTAGTTAACTTTTATTATTTAATGCACGGAGTATTTTAATATTATTCTAAGTCTTAACGGAAATTTTAACGGTTTGTATTATTTTAATATTATAACTAATATGAGAGTACGATATTATAATGTACGGATTTTAAATGGAATTTTATCTCGAACAATCACAACTATGTTATTGAATTAAAGTTAAACGAAATATAAGTGAATTATATTTAACGGATTTAAAGCTAACGGATTGAAGCTTACGAATTATGAACTACCGGTTTAAAGTTTATGAATTATAAGCTAACGGATTGAAGTTTAACGAATTCAAGTTCAACGACTTAAAATTATCTAATTAACGTTTAACGGATTAAAACTAATAAATTAAAGTAACGAAAATACAAATTGATTTTAATGGTTTAACGAATGTGGACGTTGGGTTTTAGTTAAAAATGATAAATTATAATTTATAAAAAATTTATTTAAGTTAAAAATAATTATTTCCGATTTATTATGATTTTAATAATTTAATTGATTATATTATAAAAGAAAAGGCTTAAAAAATGGAACCAAAAATACGTCCAGACCCGGTTTCGGGTCCGGGTCCCTAGGACCACAGTCTTATGTCTTAACCACTAGACCAGGCTGTTTATTTGGATTAAGAATGGAAACATTTTTATATATATTAACATTCATATTCATCTTCTACATCTAGGATCCTTAATCGTTCAATTTGGTTCCATGTTTGCTCCATTTTGTTTTGATTTACTGTTAAAAATAACCATAATGCATAAATCAATTACCTGTAATAGTGACGATTTGATGATGAACCATAGTTGTCGGAATACGAACTTAAAACGGATTAATTAAGTGATATCAAGAGTATAGTAGATGGAATAGAAGATTGGGACGAGTTTAGATTGATATTATGGGTATATTTATACTATCAATTGGATCGTTTGTCGTTTAATTAATGTTAATTGCGTTTTGAATAGATTCCAGCAGTTCCGCGGTGATTACGGGTGTTTCTTGGATGATTTAGCTCAATTAATCTATTGATTATTATTTATTATTGAAGACTAAAGCTGTTTCATGAATTTACTTGGTCAAAAGGGGCGAGATTTGGGGGGTGATATGGTCGCCGGATATCGCTGTGCTTGCCGGAAATGTCTCAGGTCGCCGGACGACGTTCCACGCCGGAAAAAAGGATTTCGGGGAGGGGGGGTTGGGCTGCTGGAAAGTTTTAAATTGATATTACATGTTTGGTCCCTAAACTTTCATATTCTTTAGTAACAGAATTTGAATATAAATACCTTTTAGACCCTGTACTTTGATATGGTTTTAGGATAGAAAACTAAATATAATTTACAAATTGTATCCCAAACTTCGAAATATGTTATAAACGTAATAAAAGGATTATGAAACTTGGATATAAATTATATTATACCCGATTGTGAGAGGATCGATTAACTAGAAACTTTAAATCCCAGAGTTTCGTAAATTGAATAAAATGAAAAGGAATCGAACGTAACTCGTCGTGAATATAATATTAATGACGCATAATGAATAAGAATACGCGTAAATGATAAATCGGGTCTATTTATCGAATTCAATAAAAATCAACGAATATAAAATACATTAAACGAAACTTGAGATACACACACACACTAGGCAGGTGCCCGCATGATGCGGCGGGTGTTCGAAAGCAAACCCTGAGAATCACATAACAATTAAGAGTATTCATGGTTCGGTTTAAAGCCTTTAAACCTTTTAAACCAGTCATCAGTTTGGTTGCACGGTCGTTTTTTTTTTACTTTCACTCGGTTGGTTGGTTTCAAAATTTTAAAACCATAGCTAAAGGTTTGGTTCACGGATTATGCTGAAAACCAGCCATATGAAATCAGACTAAACTTAAATGTTGTATGCATTTTAATCTCTTTTATTATTTGGTATTTGACAAGTTTTGTTATATATATATTAGATATAGTTAAGATATAAATAAACAAAGTTTTTTTTAATACAAGTAAACATGGCTATTGCAACTTTAAATTAACCTAATTCCAGTATGATTTTTTTATAATCTTCGTTCTTGTTATAATTTCGTATCATAGGTGTTCCATTAATCTTTATCATTTATGTAGCTAAAATTATCATTTTTCCTATTTTGTTATATATAAGAGAGTTGGTAACGACTCGGTTTCAATTTTCAACGATTCAATTTTGGTTCGGTCAACGAAAAATCGATACTTGAAAGCCAGGTGGCCCACCGGCCGGACGCCAACTCGAGTTATTCTGACCTTGATTCTGATTCTTGTAGCTGTTCCAGTTCTGATTGTTGCTGTTGTAAGCATTATGAAACCTGTTCTGACCAGCCACAAAATCAACATCCTGATTATTCATCAACGGACAATCCAGCGTACCATGACCACCTCTACACATCTCACACTTATCCACCTTAGTCTTTATCTCTTTTATCTCTCGGGTGAGATTCTCCAAAGCAGCAGCCATACCAGTGTCTAGATTAACCTGGTGCACACCTCGAGCAGATGAGGGTGTGCTGGTGGCGGGATTTGAATTCCCGCCTCGTAGCTTCTTTGCGTACTCAGATTGCGCGAAACTTTCAAACATCTCGTTACACTCAGTCACGTTTTTCCTGTCCATCAGATTGCCCCTAGCAGCTGTATCAAACCTTGCTTGAGCCTCATAAGTAAGCCCATTGTAAAACTTCTCAACAAGGGCCTAAGGGGTGAGCCCATGTTGACAACAACGGGAAAGCAAATTCTGAAAACGTTCCCAAGCTTGGTAGTACGCCTCATCCGGCTCCATGTGGAAGGAGTGGATCTGATCACGGAGGCGAGAGGCTTTAGCAGGTGGAAAGTACTTCTTGAGGAATGCATTGCGAAGTGCCTCCCATGTGGTGAATGTTCCAGCGGGCTGCGAACTGGTGGTGATTTGTGATGTTGTTCATGAAATAGGATGGGATCTGCCACGAGTTAGGGTTATTAATGTCAGGAGCGACAATGGGTGAGTGATCTCCATGGAACCCTTCAAAAGCTTGCTGGTACACGGTGCGATTATTCTCGGCCATCGGAACGGGTCTAGGACTTGGTGGTGGTGAATTTGCGGGTGAATTGGCGGGTGATGACTTTGGTGAAGTATCTATGGTGATCGGTTGCTTTTCTGACGAACTTGCCTCGGACTTCAACGGAGTAGGTCCAAAACAATTCAACGGCGGTCCTTGCGAACGAAGATGTGAAGCTACTTACCCGTGTTCAAAACAAAATTGGTAGACTCTAATAAAAGACTCGAAAATAAAAAAAAAAACTAAAAATAGAATAAAATAACTAACACTTAAAATTAGACACCTACGACTCAAAACAATAAATAAAGCAAATAGCACGTATAAAGCAAGCAAGTCTAAACAAATCTAATAACGTAATCGCCAAGAATCCCCGGCAACGGCGCCAAAAACTTGATGTGCTAAAAGTAGTTTAATATTTATTAACTAAATTAACTAAAAATAAACACTAAGTAATACTCCAGACTCTCTAAAACTCGACTAAACTACTAACCGGCAAGTGAACCGATCGACTCTAGTAAAGCTATGTAAGTCCGGATATCGAACCCACGAGACTCTTTAAATTACGTTTATTAGCTAATTAGGCTCGACTACACACGACTTATTAATTTATATTTGTCTGGGGGTTTTATTTAAAATACTAATTTAATACTATAATTAAAAACTAGTTAAGAAAACAAGTAATTTAAGCGAAAGCAAAAGTTTGTTATAAATAAGATGGTGATGAGAAAACTATCTAGGCTAGAATCCCCTAAATTTCCGTTATGACTTAACCGGGAAAACATTTAGTTATCGACTGGGATCGTAAAATAGACACTTAAAAGAAAACCCGAGCAGGACCTCTGACCCTTCTCAAGAGACACCTATTGGTTTCTAACAAGTTTTAATGCACACCAGTATTAAAAATCAAGTTCCCTTACGGTCACCTAATTATTTATGATTTAGTTCCTTTATACGAAATCCTACCTTACAGCGCGAAAATCAAAGGCAATTCACAATATTTAATTGATTCAATAGACAATAATAAATAATCAACCCTAGACGTACTCCTTACGAAGAACTAAATCTAGCAAGATTAAATAATTAAGATCTATCAATAACCTAGCACTTTACAGATTTTAGGTTAGCAACACACTTAGGTTTATTTGACAATATTATTCCTATGATCTTATCATGACATCAATCATAAAATAATCAAGAACACAAAGTAATTGACCTAATAGCAACCTATCATATGATAAACAATAATCAAAGAAAGCTATGGAATAAAACTCATCAAACAATCTTAAGTATTCATACGCATCAATTTAATATAAATAAATCTTTTACTAAACCATAAAAATCATAACGATAAATAATCCCAAGTCAAATCAAAACATCAAAGTAGGTTCATAATAACCTAGGCAGTCTAATGGTTTAGCCAACAACCATACTCAAGAACAAAAGAAAGTAAATAGGTTTTAAACAATAAATTCATGACGAAAATAATAAATTCAAACCAAATAATAAGAATGTTTGGATGAATAGGTGTTGAACCCGGATACTATCTGATTGAACCGATATGCCCTTCTCTCCTTTCTTCTTTTCTTTGCGGCTGCGAAACTCTACTTGGAACCTTCTTCCTTTTTCGTCCAAGTCTCATATATATATATATATATATGATTGGTAGTCGGTTAAAGGTCCAGAACTCACGTGGGCTTTCTTATTTCACTAGCGGGCCCCTCTTTTCTTTTTTACTAGGCCACTAAGTAATAACAAAAAAATATAAACGATCCATAACTTTGTGATGTGGGACAACTTCAGCTCCATTATGCTAGTAATTTTCCACTTTATTTTTCAGATTCTTTAATTCTATGTCACATGTTTAAACGAACATCAGTGAGTTGAATTCACATTAAATAATAATTCATTCAAATATGTAATTATGCATCATAGCATGATTAAGAATATATATTTTTCTTTTGCATATAATTAGCATAAAAGAAAATCAACATATAGAATTTGTTTAAATCTTTAACCGTTCGTCTTAAACCAAGTAAAAGATATATATTATAATTTTGCTCCTTATCTCTTGAAACCTTTAAAATCCACATATGAACCAACTAAGAATAAGTATGAACAAAAACCTAGCTCAAAGTATTTAAAAGTGTAGGAAATATTTATATAAAAATATATATAATTTAGACCATATCACTCACAAGTTTAACTTACAAACCATAAAAAACCGACATCGAGCACCCCTACGTAACTTATTAATTTTTTAAAATTGAAAAAATTATAACAATATCATACTCAAATTAAAAAGAATAAAATTCTCGATTTTATGTTGCACTTTTTTTACAAAAATATTAGCGTACAAAAAAATTACGATCGTTTAAAAATCGTGGTGGGAAATTAGTTTAAGATTAAAATTAAAAACATATATGGTTAAAGATGAGGGGGCAAAATTGTAAGTTAGGTGAATTGTGGTTAAAAGACAAGTTTATCCCTTCTTACACATATACTTTATGCATTAGGATTTGTAGAACTCTTAAAATCAAGTGTCTTAATTTACCCTTGTCTCATGTATTATATAAAGTGTATATATATATATACAACTTTTCAATCCCGTTAGTTAGACTTCGTTTTGTTTTAATTATAGTTCGTGAAGTTTGGTTGCTTTCGTTTCGTTAACACACTTTCGATTTTATTCCAAGTTATTTTCAACTTCAAGGTGAGTTTCTCACACCCCCATTTTAAACGTTTTTTTTTTAATATTTTTGGGGGTTGCATATGTATTTTATTATAAATTCAAAAGTATTATGATTCCGCTTACAAACTACAATTCACTATATGAACTTGTGTGTTACTTGATTACCTGCTCGAATTTACTTGCATGTGGTAGCTTCAATAAGTATGATCATACGCTCCCCTTTGCACTCAGGACCATTTTGTTACGAGTGGAAAATGGCCTCATTATCCGAGTATGTTGGTTGTTACCAACTCTAAAGGACCTTACTTGCGTGATTATCCAATACGTTGGTTGATACCAACTAGAAAGGACTTTACTTGGTCGTTTATCACTTGTTCATGAATTGTATGGTTTTTATATATTTATATCAAACTGTGTGAATTCACCAACTATTCATATAGTTGACATTATTTTATGCATATGCTACAGGTACGGTTACTAGAAGATGACACACGAAGAAGACAATAGACCTAGGCTACTTAAACAAATGGACAAAGTGTTTATTGTATTTATATTTTCCTTGTATTCCTTGTTGCAAACTTTTGTATTTGACTTGTAAATTAAATAATGATAATATTGTCACTTAATAGTGTCGCATGCGTCTTGAACAATTTGTATACCACACTCGGGCATTTCTGCTTTAGCCGGGGTGTTACATCCATAGATCCAAACATTATGCCTACACCACCTAATTGGGAAACACAAGGCAAATATGTGGTTGTGGATGACAAAAATAAGACTCAGTTAATGATGAAGATGCAAATGATAATGTCAATCTGGCTTCTAAGAGTCAAATGGTAAGATGGGATGATAAGAAAAAAAAAATTATAGGAATCCGTTGGATGTAACAAAGTACAGCCTGAAAATGTGAATATTTTTCAGGATCCACTATAAATATCCCTAAAAAAAAACTGCTCCCAAAAGTCTAAAGAAAACTATTGCTACATAGCAATCAACACTTGTTTTAAGGAAATGGGCTACTTATCCAGAATAATAAAAAAAGAAAGGGGTCAACTAAAGAAGAAGTTTAAAAGAGTATACAATATATAGAATATGCTTCAAGGCAACCGTTGAAGTTTGAGACCAACTTGCTAAACATACACCAAGTTCTCGGAATGCAAGTCATGACTTATAAATACCAAGTATTATCAAATGAAAAAGTAACAAAGTTGCATCCACTATTACTATTGAATGGCAACATGGTGAGTCTAAAAGGTTCAATAACTGTGAATTACTATGAACTACTTGGGCTGACTCTTGGAGAACAAAATGATACTTTGGAACTACCCTTGGAAAAGGAAGAAATTGACACTTTAGATCTTAACTTTTAGTTACAACTCAAAGGACAAATTAAGGAAAGGTTGATCACAGGAAATGTGAAGTCAAAAAATAACTGGAATCATTAGATTAGAAGGAGATTGTTGAACCTAAAAAGAACTAATGAGCCAAAGAACAAACAGTTGATCCTAAAATAAGTTGTTATGTACTAAAATAAATAATAAGTGTTGAAAGAACTACACCCCTCTATAAAACAATTGATGCAAAGAAAAAAAACAGAAAGAAAGAACTCCTACTTACAACAAACAACTGAAAATTGAAGAACTACTAATTAAGATACAACAACTGTTATGTATAAAAAAAACTGATATACATCGTATAACTTGTTCTCAATTGACTTATTATTTTAGTTTATTTACTTTGTAATTAGTTTTTCGATGTGACAACACACTTTGTAAGATGATAACTTGTTTTATAACAACTGAGAATCAAGTTTGTTAATCACGTAGATGTTGTTTTCATACTATAGCTCATTAGTAGTTTACCCATTTTATATAATTTACTATAAAACGATTACAATAAAGTGGCAGGCAAACGGGCAACAAGCTGCGCCGCAACCCCCATTGTATAATAGATCATGAGAGTCCCATGATTTATCAGTCGTTCTTGTACAAACTGAATAGATCTCTTTATACTTAGAAGATGAGCGAAGGTTGATGAGGGGCATAACCTTCTGCAATTTCCTCTTATGAAATCCATGATGAATGCTTTGTTTTTTATTCATATCCTAGATTGGTTTACTTATTCCACTGCAATGATCATTTCATGTACAATTGAATTTGACATTTTGTTAGTTCTAGTTACTAAAAGTAGAACAATTAGTATGCCGTTAAAAAATTTGTCACATTCGTTAATTTGCAACATTCGTTAGAACAATTGAATTTGTAACATGTCCCGCCAACATTGATCGGGGTGTGACAAAATTTATATAGGTTATAAAATTGTATTAAATTTGTCAGTATTGACATGTACTTGTCTCCATAAACACTAATGTCACCCCATATTTTTTCATGGCCTCTTTATTTGTTGTAGGTAAGTCTTTCAAAGAAACAAGTTCACGCACAATCTAGTCACACAGTCACCCCTCTACAATGAATGAACACACGTTACATCAATTAGTGTATCTAAATATTTGCACGAAGATACACAAAATCAAAAGAGTAATTTTGTATGAGTTAAACTAGGCCGGGTTGGAATGGCCCATAACGCTTTACTCTTCAAGAATTATTCAATTCTTTACTATAATTAGCTTGGAAAATGTTTTTAGAAAGTTAAATATTATAGTTATCTTCTATATATTATACGAGTCTCTAGCTAGTAGAAAGATAAAAAATTGTGAAGCATTAAGTTTCATAATATAATATTATAAAATCATAAAAATATCTTAGGTTATCAAATGTGAAAAACATTATTATGTATTTTAAGGATTGCAAAATTTGAAAATATTACAAAATTAAAAAAAAAATCATTTATATATTTAGTTGTTAATCGAAAAATCAAAAGAAAAGTGAAACTCGTAATAAACTTTAAGCCATTTGTAAACGGTTCCATACATGAATATTATGTGACAAGAAACTCAATTTAGTGTGGATAACAAGGCACCATTTTAGTTGAAAACATGTTTACGTGTTTACGGTGTTTGAGATAGTGCTTATTAAAGGTGGGCAAATAAACCGGTTAACCGAATCGACCCGAAAACTGAACTAGTTTGAAACCGATTATGTAGAAACCATTTGGAACTGATTGAAACCGTATGTTCAGAACCGGTTTGTAATTTTCTCCACCAAAACCGGTTAACCGAACCGAAACCGACCAAAACCGGTCAAAACCCGAACCGAAACCGGTCAAAACCCGAATAGAAAACGATCAAACCCGAACCGAAACTGATCGTACCATGGTAAGAAACCGGTTTTAACCTGAACCAAAACCGATTATATATCGGCTTTGACTTTTGTTGATTAAACCAAACCGGTTTTAACCCAAACCGGTTTGAGTTTTAAACCGGTTTGTGCACCTCTAGTGCTTATTGCCTTTATTATGTCATAAAATATGTCTTCGTATACATTAAAAAAATATACGCTTTGCTATATAAAAGAAAGCAGGCGGCAATGACAACGTAAAACTGCGATGATAAATTCCGTATAGAGAAGTGTATAAAGTTTGGACGGTTTCATTTTTATATATCGAAGCAAATTAAATAAGCAATATATAAAATCATGACCTACCCAAATTTAGCACTTTAAACTAGGGATGAGCGTTTTCGGTACGGGTACCGATTGGTACCGGTACCGGTACCGAATTCGGTACCGATTTGGTACTGTCGGTACCGAATCGGTACCAAGTTTTGAGTTTTCGGTATTGGTATGGTTCGGTACGGTACCAACTATTTCCGAATTTCAGGATCTGTACCGGTACCATCCCGAGCTCATCCCTACTTTAAACTTTAGTTAATATATATATATATATATATATATATATATATATAAACGAAACTGATGTGCGTGTGCAAGTAGTATTGTAATATGAAAAAGTTGTTAGTTTTTCAGAAAGTTTTGCTTCAAACAAAGTCAAGTTTTAAATTTATAAGAATGATTTTTATCTTTGCTAGACCACACACAAATAAGCAATTGTACCTATCGTATGTGTAGTATAGTAAGTATGGGTAAGAACCAAGTATCGATCCATGACACACATGCTTGATTTCTACTACTAAATCTTCATATTTATTTTAACCGGAAGTAAACATCATAGTTGTTTTAGGTTGACAACTTAAATGTAAAGGAATTTAAAGACAAATTAAAAACAATATTTTTCAACATTCCTCACTAAGGTGATGTTTGTTTTTGCTTCAAACATCTTCAGGAGAGTAATGTCTGCAGACACGCAGACAATCAGCTGTGAAGACAGTTTGTTTTTTTAAAAGAATAAGATCTGCAAACAGCTTATAACTTCTTAAAACAAAAGCTATTGAAACATGCTTCAAACGTCTTCATCCTCCACAACCGGTCGTCCAGCCCTTCCAACCCTAGCCACCGCCTCCGTCGCTCCTCCACTCGCCGGCAGCCATCGCCACCGCCTCTGCTCCTCCAAGTACACTCCTTCTCTTCCTCTCTCCCTTGGTTCTGGTCGCCATAACCACCGCCATACCGCCTCCTGCTCTCTCCCTTGGTTCGGTCGCCATACCGCCGCCATAACCACCGTTCGACCACCTCCGTCGACCCCCCGCTGCTTCATCATTAAACCGTTCGACCACCGCCGTTCGACCACCTCGTTCTGGTGGTTGTGTTTTGGGCTGATTTGGTCTGCTTATATAAATTGAAAGAGTCGAGAAGTTTTATCGTGATTCATACAATCCGTTCAGTTTCTCTCTCAAACATCAATTTTGTTCATCTTCTGTTAATTTAGGGTTTTGATTCTTGAATCCGTTTGTTTTCCAGTTTTAGTCTTTATGATTATTGTAATCAGTAGATAGATTCTAGTGTACCAGATGTGCTATAAGTGTGTATTTTAGAGTTTGATTGTCTGGTTGTTTTTGTTTGAGAGTTGTTGAAGATTTATGAAATTGGTAGTAGTTTTCAGAGATATATGGCAAGATTGGTAGTAGTTTTCAGAGAAGTCAACATATATAAATGATTTCTTTTATTTTGGTCCATAAACTTTCGTCTTTAGGAAAATACATTTTAAGAAAAAAGAGTGTGTCGGTTTATGGTATTTGACCCAAACCACCTTTGATTTGTTTTTGTTAAGCCATTTGTTTTTGTTATGGTATTTGAGTATTGTGAACCATTGATTGTTTTTGTTATGCTATTTTAGTATTGTGAACAAATGATTGTTAAGAATATATATAATTGTAGATGGAAACTAATGATGGTCGACAACAATGGACGGATGACGCAATTAATGTTTATTAGAAACATGTCTTGAAGAAATTGGGCGGGTAGGTAGAAATGGACAAAGCTTGCGCAGAGAGTCTTGGGTTATATTAGGAAAGAAACTCAAGGAACAATTTCACATGGATTTGAGTCAAAAGCAAATTAGAAATGCTTTTGATACCATGAAATCAAAATATGTAGGATGGTGTTATTTGCGAAACAAGACTGGAAATCTTTACAACCCAGAAACAAACATGTTCACTTTAACGCCTCAGGAATGGGAAGATTTTAAGAAGGTGTATATTTCTTTATGTTTTTAGTATTGTGTTATATTTTAGAGTGAAAAGTATAAATTATAGTCCATATTAATTTGGCGCAGGGTCACCCGAGGGCAATGTCATTAAAAACACGCCCGTTGCCTCATCTTGACCTTCACATAGCTTTATTCGAAGGGCTTAGTGCTACAGGTGGTAATCAATGGACATCTACGCAAACATCTGGAGTTTCATCATCCCCACATGTCCAAACACTTCAGATACAAGATGGTAGCTTTTGTAATCCGGAAGATGATGATGGAGACTCTCATGAACAAAGCTTTCAAAATGATGATGAAGTTCCTTCCAATAATAAGGGTCAAACTTCTAATCATAATGAAGCTAGGTGTAACAAAAAAGCCAAAACCTCTAAAACCACCATTACCCTAGATGATTTAGTGAAAGATATGCAACAAGCACTCAAGCATATGGTGAAAAGCACAGAGCCATCAACTGACGAATGTTATGATAAGTTGAAATTAGTTGGCTTAGAGCCTATAGATCCCTTGTTTTTGGCAGCATTTAACATTTTTGGTCAGTCGATACAAATGAGACAAGCGTGGATGACATTGCCATCAGACCCTGAGGTGTTGAAAGGGTGGATTAAGATGACCGGGACGACATTAGGAATGTTTAAGTAGGGAGAGTGATTTGTAGTATGTCGGTATTTGTAGTAGATGACATTGGTCAGTCGGTATTTGTCTTTTGGTGTGATTTGTAGTATGTCGGTATTTGTAGTGGATGACATTGGTCAGTCGGTATTTGTCTTTTGGTGTGATTTGTAGTATGTGATTCGTATTATATGAACCTTTATTTGCTTTGTATTTTGAACAATTATTGTACTACTTTGAACTATTATGTTT
The DNA here is from genome assembly GCF_021521415.1 of Bidens hawaiensis. Classification (NCBI taxonomy): domain Eukaryota; kingdom Viridiplantae; phylum Streptophyta; class Magnoliopsida; order Asterales; family Asteraceae; genus Bidens; species Bidens hawaiensis. Next base: position 10,844 of record NW_027494400.1, on the reverse strand, counting down.
GCAATTAGGCCTTTCTTATATTCAATTTTCAACATAAACATTTTGCTCTTATTCGACAGGTTTATCATGGATTATAATCAAAAGTTATTGCTCCTCATTGTGATGTTCTTATATCTTCGATACTTTTGGCCGAGAAATCACAAAAGAAAAAGAGATAACACTTCGGTTATGTCTGGACACCATTTTACTTTAGAGCTGTTGCGTGGGAACAATCAACAAAGCATTGAACTCCTTCGTATGTCACGTGATTCATTTGTTCGACTTTGCACACATTTTAGAGTGAAAGGTTGGTTAAAAGATAGCAAACACATCTCCGTTGAAGAAAAAATGGCTATGTTTCTGATGATGCTCGGTCACAATCAACGGTTTTCCGTTATTAAACGTAGATTTCAACACTCGAAACAAACAATTCATAAGTATTTTCATGAAGTGTTGGCAACAATGATGGAGTTTGCTAAAGAGGTTATAGTACCAACATCTAATCCAGATACTCCAAGACGTAATAAAAGATTACGAAGAGTTTTTAAGGTACGTCCTAAAAGTCCTATTGTGATCTCTTTCCATGTATATTATTAACGATTAAATTCTATATAGGGAGCGATTGGTGCACTTGATGGAACTTTGATACATGCCATTGTCCCTGTTCATAAACAACATTTGTATAGAGGAAGAGGAAAAGGCGAGTGCTATCAAAATGTTTTGGCCATTTGTGACTTCAATATGGTATTTACCTTTCTGGTGGCCGGATGGGAAGGAGTAGCACATGATTCTAGAATATTGTCTGAATCTTTAACAAATGCTAATGCACCATTTCCACTACCTCCTCCGGGTATATATATTACAATCTCAACTTTATTTCTTATATTACATATATAGTTTTGATGCATGCATCGTCTTTTTTTAGATAAATATTACGATTGCATGTTTTGCACTTCACAATTTTATACGGAAAGAGGGTTTAAGCGATGACCTTTTTGATGAATATGATCACCCAAATGTACGTTTTCAAGATGGAGATGAAGATGCACAAGATAATGGTGAAGAAGGAGAAGCTCGACATGGAAGTGCAGCGGATCGTGAATTCATGAGTCAACTTCGAGATCAAATAGCACAACAATTAATGCAAAACAATGTGCTTTGAGTTTATTTTATGTTAAGTGTTTTTTAAACTTGTTTTTAATATTATAATTTTATGTAACTTGAATGTTAAATAACTTCTATCCAGTTAGATAAGTTTGATAATTTACATATTTTCAGTTTATGCAGACAGTATCAACTTATAAAAACAAACAGTCTTATTTTTTCAGCTTACAGAGCTTCAGACCACATCTTCAGCTGCAGACATAAAAACAGATGAAATCAGCTTACAGACAGTTTATGTCTGCAAAAACAAACAGCACCTAAGTGATAATTACAACATAGTCTTTACTTTTCATAACCCAATCACATGTTTGTCCAATATTATTAAACTTAGTTAAGATTCATTATAAACCAAGATGACACTAAGAAAGTTTAGCCAATACTAAGCATAATGTTATACATCAAAGTAATAGATACAAACATGATCAAATTAGAACAATCTAACCAATTTGAATGACTAATCTTCGATGCTAATGACTTCTTCCAAAAGCTTAATCTCCTTGATCTTCAAAAGGTGGATGGATGAGATAATTACCTTATTAATGGTGGTCGAAGGAAGTGGGTGAAGTGTATTAAGTGTTCTTCAAGGTGTATTGAATGTGGTGGATGAGCATGCAATTTATAGGCTGATCAGGACTCTCAACACGGCTCGTGTTGACATGGGCACGGTCGTGTTGATCATTTTGTCTGATATTCTTAAATGCTCATTGTCGGAAAGTACAGCAGGAGAGCTTTGTCCGGGCACGACCCGTGCTGACTCTGGACACGGTCGTGGTGAGTCAGGAAGCTTCTATTTTGTCTTTTCTCTTTCACTTTCAACAAGGTGCGTGCTGATGTCAACATGACCCGTGTTTTCGTCAGTTTTGTCTTTTCTTTTTGTACTTTCAACATAGGGTGTGCTGGTGTCAACATGGGTCATGTTGTGACTTCTAAATTTTGTCTTTTCCTCGTATGCTCGTAACATGGTCATGCCTTGCTTTCACATGGATGTGTTGAGTCGGTTTTCACAGTTTTTCTTCGTTCTTCTTCGCATATCAACTCGTTTTATTCTTTAAGGCTATATTTACCTATAAATAGAAATTATAAGCATTAGTGGTTATTTATTCTAATATTTTGCCGATATTACGCTATTTTGGAGATATTTTAGTACCAAAAAGATGTATAATTTTATATATATCAGAAACCTTTAAAAGCCCTTGGGTTGCTTCCCTCCTTATCTCAAGTCACAAGATTGCTTTATTTGTAAATGTAGGTTTCTCATGTATTTGACCCGAATTCATGGGTATGGGCCTTAGCAAACCCAGATAACTCTTAAACGGGTTATAACATCTCATTGCATTAAATATTAATCTCACCAAATATTTGATATGAAAATCCTATAAAATAGAGATATAATAAAAATTAATATCAGATTTTTTAAAAAATATATTATTTATAATTAATAAAAAAATGTTACAGTAAAAAAAATAAGCCGGTCATGGGTTTCACCAAGCCCAGCTAGATTTTAATTAAATAAGTTATAACACCTCAGTTATCTGTGAAACTCTTTTATCATCAAATTCTAAGTATGTTATTAACTTCCTTATAATAAATAAAATTAAAATCCAAAAAAATATATAAATGTTAGAAACAAAAAATTTAAAACAACCCCGTATTAAGGGAGATAAAAACTAGTAGTATAACGAAGAAAAGTATAAAATTAAAATTTAATATAATATAAAAACAATGAAAGAAAACCACATAAAAAGGTAAAGCAAAAAAAGGAGGAAGCACTATACTAAGATAGCCTGGTCATCTTAGTGCGAGAAATTAATATGAACTATTAGTTTTATTTAAAATCATAAATGTTTAAAAATAAATAAAAATGTTTAATTGCAACAATAAATGCATTCTCTCTTCTATTAATGCAACCAATAAAACAATTAATTTCTTTTTCCAATTAACGTAACTAATCAAACTTAATAATTAAAAAAAAATAAAAAGAATTTATCTGTTTTTGTAACTTAATTCTCTTCTATCTTGATTTTTTATCCTATGCAAATACAAATTATTCATACACTACACGTTCTTGTGATGAATACATAATTTTTCTCAATTAATATACCCTACACAAACTAACACGAAGTTACATTGTGATGAATGATACAAAAAAATACTACACATGTTTGCATTTATAATAACAAAAAATACAACCTGTAGTCCTACACAAAAAATATATAACATACACTTGTTTTAAGCATAAGAAAAAATATAACATACAACCTACACATGTAATTCATCATCAATATATATATATATATATATATATATATATATATATATATATATATATATATATATATATATATATATATATATATATATATATATATATGATCAGGATCATGTGAGAACCTTTTTGGAATTGAGAACTATAAGAACCATTTTGGACCAAAAAAACTCAAAAATAAAAAAATCATAAAACAAAAAAAACACAAAAATAAAAAAAGTAAAAAAACCAAAGTTCTTATTTATCATCCCGGTTTCTTATAAAAAACGTAAAAGAAAAAAAATTCTCGGTTTAGCTAAATTATACATATATGTATAATATGTACATATATGTACACACATGTTTTTTTCCTATACACATATGTATAATTTAAGGTAAATGATAATCTACATATGCGTACATTACGTAACTAGAGATTAAATAAAAGTATACATATGTGTATAGGTGTAATACGAATTAAAAAGAAAAAAAATCGGTTTTTTTTATTATACATATATGTATAATATGTACACACATGTTTTTTCCTATACACATATGTATAACTTAAGGTAAATGATAATGTACATTGTGTACATTACGTAAGTAGAGATTTAATGAAAGTATACATATGTGTATAGGTATAATACGAATTAAAAAGAAGAAGAAAAAATTTTGGTTTTTTTTAATGAAACCGGAATGAAATATAAGAATTTTGGTTTTTTTTACTTTTTAAAAATTTTTGTTTTGTAATTTTTTAAAGGTTTTTTTTAGTGTTCTAAAATGGTTCTTAAAGTTCTCAATTTGCCTATGGTTCTCTTAGGATTCTTACCACACACACACACACACACACACACACATATATATATATATGGAGGATATAATCTTTGACCCGATCCAGACCCATCACAAGACCCATGACCTGTGAACTTTAATGCTTAAACGGTTTGAAACATGGTTAAATTAATGAGAGCTCAGCATTTAGAAATCAAGCAATCTGGTAGCTTTCATAAAAGGGGGGAGCGACCACATCGCGACACGTAGGATTTTAGGGTTTTCGTTTATATATATATAGGGTTAGGTTAAAATACAAACCCACTTAAGTTGTAAAATCTCTAGAAACTCATTCTCAACCACATGTTTTTAATTAAAGATTAAATCTTGTGGTCCACAATTAAAGTTAATAAAAAATGTTAACATAAATATAACTTTTTCGCTCTCCTAAAAATATATAAAAAAATAGTAAAAAAATGTTAAAAAATAGCAAAACAATTTTTTTTAATGTTTCGATGTTTTGTATTAAATGTGCAACATATATTACATGTAACAAAAAAAAACGATATTACATAGGGTTTTCGCGGGTTTTCACAACTCAAGTGGGTTTTTCATTTTATACTTTGCCTATATATATATATATATAAGCTGCATGAAAAATACATATATCCTACACATACGTACATTAAATATCAATAAAAATATACAACCTATATAAAAAATAAATAAATCTACACCTATATTTTAGCATCAACAATTATATCTAACCTACATGAAAATTCATATAACCTACACATGCGTTTAATATTAACAAAACATTTAGAGGTTGTATTTCCAAATACGCATGTATAGGTTATATATACTTTCATGTAACTTGTATTTCCTTGTTAATAAAAAATTGTAAAAATAAAATATATGTTTTTATCTTTTTAATTATTACAGCTTAATTAGTTATATTAACTAAAGAGATAAGTATAATGGCTGTATCTTTATATATATTTTTTTTATTTTTTAATTATTTGAGTTTGATTAGTGATGTTAATTGTAGAGAGAAATTAATGGTTTAATAAGTTGTATTCATTGAAGAAAAAAGATATTTAATGCTGAATTAAAACTTTTTTATTTATTTTAAAAATTTAAAACTTATAATTAATTTAGTGGTTTATATTAATTTCTCACACTTCTCACAATAATATAACTTCTCGTATGAATATATGCACATGTGCACACACATATATATGTGTGTGTTAAATATATTTTATTTTGTATTCACGACTGTTTTGTTAAAAAATATGCATAATGTGACCAATTTCTTAGGAAAGTTTTAGAAATCGTGTTGTGAACATATCATAACAAGAAGTTACAAAATATTCTAGAAATATTTGTGACTTGTTGCAACATGATATATTTGAAACAGAAGTACGAAATAAACTACGTTTCATTTTTTATAACATAATTTTACAAAATTATAATTAGTATATTCCTAGCATTTGTAATATTAAAATACTATATAAAAAAGCGTGTATTCGTCAAATATACTTTTAATAATAAATGCATATAGACTATATACACTAATAAAAAAACAATACACAAATAAAATAAATGATTTAGTGACTTAAGATCTATTAAAATGGGTAAAATAGACCATCACCTCAATAGCCAATGTGTGTATAAATATAAGTTGTATCTTTATCATAATTTTGTCCCTTCTTTAAGAGATTCACGTTTAATAGACAAACTAAAATGTCAAATATACATCACACAATGGTGAAACTCATGGCGTTAGTATCGTGTTTAATCTTTCTTGTTTTGTTGGTTTCTTGTCAGCGTAACTTCTTTATTTTTAATTATTTTATATCAATTGAAGTCAACTCAGACTATTTCAACTATTCAAGTAAAAATTCAATTTTGGATATTTTTTAGTCTATACTCATCCAAGTTACTAATAACAATAATATAATTAATTTATAGTTGATGGAGTTAAACAAACATATATGATCTTATATGAATATATACAACTTCAGATTTACTTTATCTTTCCTCTATACTATTTAGACTGTTTTATATATTTTTACTAATCAATTCCTTATAGCAAATCAATAAAAAAATATAATGTCACATTGTTTGATAAAATGTGATCTGAAAAAAGGAAAAATATTAAATCTCGTCCTACTTGACAAAAGGAATAAAGTAATAGCCCTCCCGCATTTTAGAGAGAAGACGGTGCCAACAAAAATTATACATTTACGAAATGTTATTTGATCAAAGCTTTTCAACTAATTCATCAATTGCACTTCATTTTTTTGAAACACAACTTATAATTATGAGAGATTGTTTTTATGCCTTTTAAATGTAAAGGGATTTCAAATTTCATGAAGCTACAATATTTGCTTTCTTTTTCTAGCATTATGTATTAGTCATAAGTATTTTTCAAGTCATGCTTTTATAACACCTAATCAGCATCTAATATTTTTGGATTTATAGGTGAAAAAGATAAAGTTAGTAGCATCATATCCTTTGGTGTATCACCACCAAAAAGCTGTGATCCTGTACAGTGTGTTAAAATGAAAGATTGACTTTGTTGTTGCGGTGACACCAGTGGTCATGGGAAATGGTGTAGCTTAACTGAAAAAATATGTGCAAAACTTTGTGAGAGTTATATTAAACCTAATTGATATAATTATGGGATAATTATATAATAAAGAGAGTAATATATATATATATATATATATATATATATAATTTTATATTATACATGTAACAGGGCTGGCCCAACCAATTTAGAAGTCCAAAGCTAAATAAATTTTGAGGCCCTTTATTTCTATAATTTATTTTTACAAAATATGTTCTACTATATTTGGATCTGGAACCGATAATAATAAATTGTTTATATAACAAATGCAATCCTTACATTAAGGACCCTTTTTACTTATAATTAAGATATCTTTTACTAACGTTTATAGAAAGTAAAAAAGGTTTAAGTGATTGAGTGAGATTAAATACAAAATTAGAGGGAAATTCTAATGTAATTGTAAAAAAAACATTGTAAAAACTTCAGCTTGCGTGAGATTCAAACACTTATGAAACAAATATGTTGAGCATGAAAGAAACTGCAAGAATCACTAGGCTAACACAACAGATTGCTATAAAATTTCTATATTCTTTTAATATATATTTATAGAAACGAAAATACAAATGGGGCCCTTAAAATTTGATCGCCCTAAGCTAGGGCTTGGGTTTATTAGTCATACGGGTCGGCCCTGACATGCAATTTAGTTTATCTTAAAACATATATGTATCCGTTTAAAAAAAATAAACATGCGTGCTAAATAACTATATGCTGAAATATTATTTATATTGTTTATTAATGACATGAATATACTCATACACGCAACACATTATTATATACAACTCGGTTTTATCCCCCGTATACAGGGGTTGTTTTACATTTTTTGTTTCTTAATATTTATTTTTTGGATTTTAAATTTCTTTATTTTAAGAAAGTTGGCCATGTTTGGGATTCCTTATCTGCACCTCCTTTTGACTTATATAAGTTGTTTTTGATAAGTTACTCCCTCTAAACCTATCAAAACCTTCTTTTCCTTCTTTAAAAACTTATAAAAGTCACATTACCCAACACCTTTTTAACTTATAAAGTTAAAGTTACAAGAAGAAAAAAATAAGGAATCCCAAAGACCCCATTAGGGTTTGATGATTAAAGAGTTTCACAAATAAATGATATGTTATAATCAGTTTAAAAACTATCTGAATTTGGTGACCCATGACCCACTTATTATTTTTACTATAACATTGTTTCTTAATTATAAATAATATATTTTTTTAAAGCATATATTAATTTTTAGTATGTCCCTATTTTATAAGATTTTCACATCAAATATTTGGTAAGATTAATTTTTAATTTAATGAGATGTTATAACCTGTTTAAGAGTTATATGGGTTTGGTGAGACCCATACCCGTGAATTTGGGTCAAACGCATGAGAAACCTCCATTTACAAATAAAGCAATCTGGTGGCTTGAGAGAATTTAGGGAGCAACCAGAGAGCTTTTAAAGGCTTTCGTTTATATAGATTATAGATTAATAAGTTTGGTGGTCGCAAGTGGCTTATTGGGCCACTTGGCTGCACCATATTTGTGGTGATTTTTTTAGTTCAGTTACCATAATAAACGAATTGGTCGGTGAATTTTTTTTAATTCTGTTACAATAATAAACGTAATGGAAAATGACCAAACGTAATTTTTTTTGTTCTGGCTCCGGACCATAACAAATCTAAAAGGAACAGACCGAGTTCACACAGACTCGCGGCCTTATTTAAAGCCCATGACCGACAATGCTACCGAGCGAAACCCCTCCCCCCCCAATTGGTCGTTGGTCCACCTCAAGTTTTATATTTTTTTTCATTTTTTTAGTTCCGGTACTGTAAGGTATGTAATAAAAACTAATCGAGTTCGTGTAAAGTTACTGCACCGCCTCAATTCTCGAGACCGACAACACTTGGATTGTAACATCCCTAAAAATTTGGTCCAAATTTGAAAACTTTATAAAGATGAAGGACTAAAAATATTCATAACAATAGTAATTGGAAATGTAAGACAAGAAAATAAAAGTATCCTATGTTAAAGAAACAAGGAAGGAAGTTCATCCCACATGGACGGAAGGAAGAAAATAAGAGCTCTTTATAAGGAAGAAAGTTTCCATAGTAATATTCTTATGTGGTTAACCACTCTCAGTGGTCCTAGCGGAGGGTGCGAAGCACCCGACCCGCACGGGCCCGGGCGAAGGGCGATGGGCGCTTTGATGGCGCACTTCGCACGCTCGCATCGCCGCGAGCTGCTTAAGAGCCGCATTAGTATTTTTGAACAATGGAAGTTGAATCAAGACGTGACGAGCTACCAAAGTCTAGGGACTAAAAATGAAAATTTTGAAAATTTGTTTCCTTCACGCGACGCGAAAGAATTGGAACTAGGAGCTTCGCGCTACGCGAAGTAGTCACGAAGTAACCGTGTCGTTGAACGACATGTGGCAACACGTCATAGGACACGTGTCACCATGTGGTGACACGTGGCAAGCCTAGTTGTCAAATCACCAGACCTATGAGTCTACTTCGCGTGACACGAATGGATTTTTCACGCTAAGCGAAAGACAAAAGAAACCTGGGGCGGTTTAAGAGCCGTTCCCGCTACGCGAACGAACAATATGTTTGTCCTTTGCGCTACGCAAAGGAACACTTTTTCTGCCTATAAATATGTGGACATGGGATGTATTCTCATTCGTCCAAATCATTCTGATCACTCACTTTACCTCGAAATACGTGCCGCGATCCCAACGTTACAAAGTGTTCGTTGTCTCGAAGTACGTGCAAGGAGTAGAACCTCTGTCGGTTTATTTTCTCGATACTGACAACAAGTAAAGGTGTTGTTCACGTCAAGCATAGGCATTTCTTTTAAACAAGCCATACAAGGTAGGGGTTCTGCCTGATTATTTTATTATATATGGCTTAGACCCTAGTCGGGGATATAGCCCATACGTTGATCATATAATAAGTGAAATATAGATTTCATAAGACGAAGTTATAGATGAAATATTATTTCTTTATTTTATATAAAGATTTTATAAGTGTTTCTTGTGAGAGAAGAAACTCAATATATACGTTTCTACATGAAGAAGAAACGTAGTGTAAAAATGATGAATAAAGAAATGACTAAAGATTCTTATGTTTTGTAAAGAAATGAATATCAAGGTAAAGGTTATTGTAACATTCGTTACTTTTCAAACCCGAAAACACGACCCATTTGAATTTTCGGTTTTGTTTATATATATATATATATATATATATATATATATATATATATATATATATATATATATATATATATATATATATATATATATATATATATATATATCATAATGTTATTAATTAATTTTCGTTGCACGTTTCCTATGTGACAAATCGTTATTTTGGTATCTTTATCCGTATTCGTTAAATCGACCCGGTTCGTCATTTCATTTTGTTCATATTTAACGTCAATCGTTAATATTAGTAAAATATATAAATTAAGTTTTAATGCAATTTGAAAGATCTATGAAACTTGAGGGGCCAAACATGAAAATTATTTAAATTAATATATTAAAATATAACCTACCCAACCCCCACCCCTCCCAACGTTTTCCGTCAACATTTTTCCGGCCGGCGTCGGTGAAGGCTGAAATCCCATTCAAACGTTTTTATTATCACAATTAACTGCTTGTAATACTTGTAGACCAAGATAAAGACCCTTAATCAACATCAATAATACGTCATACCAGCTCTTACTGGCGGATTAAACCCGCGAAAACCGCCCAAAAATCGGCCAAATGCATTAACACCAATTAACGATTATCTGTTAAAATTGATAGTATAAATAAAACACCAACCCTAAGCTAAACTCGTCTGAAACATCCAAGTAAACAAAAACACGCTTTAGAACCCCAAAATCAACCACCCAAATTCGTTTCCCGGCAAGGAGAGGCTCACCGTCAATTCATAACAATAGGAGGTAAATTTTATATGCACTTTGATCGTCTTTAATCATTTAACAAAAGCCCTAAACAAATTTTGTCACACATGGACCAGATTATGAGAATTACAAAGCTAGGGTTTGTTATGTTGAAGATGAGCATGA